>NW_020884897.1:8198848-8398848 GCF_003945725.1 Corapipo altera | reverse complement strand
TGTGAAAGGAATGTGGCCCTGGGCAAGAGCTGCTCTCCCCTAGTTTTGCAACCTGCTTGGAGCCCAGCAGAGATTGGCCAGGCCGAGCCCTCAGCAGTGCCTGCAGCACCAGGTGCAGGAAAAATACAGATGCTTGCAGTCCTGGGTGCCTTGGTACCTCTCCCAGGGTGCCCTTTGCAGGGTTAACACAGCAATGGCTGGGACAGCAGAACATTACACGGATAAAATTGGAGAAGTTTCGATCAGACAAGTGAGAACTGGGGGAAAAGTGGTGTCATGGTGCAAATGTGGGTGTAAAGTATGCTGGGAGTAAACAGAAATTGTGCATCCCACCTGTAAAGACCGGCCTTTCTCTTACTGCCCTTCCCCAAAACCAGGGGTTTTGCTGCTGCTAAACCAGTCCCAGGGAGCCTTTTCCCAAAGAACATGCAAATCCAGCTGGTGAGGAACAGAGTGCCAGTGCATCACACTCTGACATCCAGAGTAATTCCCGATAGTCCTGGAGCTGACCTCTGCCTCTCTAAGAACTTTTGTCCTGCTATTTCTCCATTTTTGGGGGGCTTGTAATTATATCTACAAACCTCAGCCTGACTTAGGGCTGCTTTGCCTGCGCTGTGTTTTACTGAACATGAAAAGCTGAGGAATATCTTGCCTAGAGGTGGGGAACAAACCGCAGCAGCCCCTGCCTGGTTTCATTTCTCTCCAGTCACAGTTTTTCCTAATTCCTTCCAATGTTGCTATCAGGCCAGCTTCGGTGGTGTTAACAGAGAGGCGAGGAGTGCCACGGACAGCACCTTTCATGTCACATCAGACAAATTAACCACCCACTTCAAAAGCTTTCGGTGAGTCTCAGTTCCTCAGTGCCTATAAAGTGCCACGACTCCAGGACTCGAATCTACAAACAGCGAGAGTTATTATTTATTTACCGAGTGTAAAAATCCCCCATCTCCTGCTTTCAGACTAACCCCGTAGCCTGAACTTCCAGAAATCAATTTACATTTTTAAATTCCTTTATGAGTCCTCAGTATTTGACAGCATTCTCTTTGCTCACAGGGATCTGACAGGCTTTGTTCCAAGATATTTTCAATATTTAGAACTTCGAAGAGATATTTAAAATATCAATTATCTTGTTTGGATAAGTAGCCATTAAACATGCAGAGGAACTTGCTTGAACCGCAAGTCTGCAGGCTAAAAGTGCCTCGCATTTTATATGACATTCTTCATCCGTGCTTTTCAAATCATTTTACAAGTACTAATGAATAAAGTTTATTAGCAATCCAGTGAAGGAGACAAGAACTGTTATCCTCTTTCCATGCCATGGAAATTGGGAGATATTTGTGTGTAATCTCGTTTGTGCTCGCTAGATGCCAAATGAACTCAAGTTCCTTTGCACCTCTCCAGCACTCTAAAAATTCATTAAAGTCATCTAATACATACTTTAAATTCTGTCCCAATGAAACCCTCTGTAAATGTGAATCAGATCCAACATCAAGTTTTGGCATCACTGTGACAGCCAGTCAGCAGTCACATTAATGACATGAGTATTGACCTCAGGCCCAGATTCCATCATATTTGGAAACAACAGAAAAAAGGCCACAATTTTGACTTAGAAAGACTTGTAATTTTTTGATCTAGTGATTTTTCAAACTTTTATTTTCTGGATTTTGAGCTCATTCAAACCATGTGTTTTTATGCTCCTCATCTGATCCAGGTAATCAGGGGTTTGAAGCATTGCAAAATTGTTAAGATTGGAAAAAAACCCCTCTAAGGACCATTCTTATCGTCTTTAACTGAAATGCTGCAGTCCAGCATCTGCAAACAACTCCATGTAAGCAAGGGGAGGCATTTCAGCACTTACTGAATCAGTAAAAAAGACAATATGAGGGGAGGAGACGTGCCCTTCTTACCTGTAGGGTATGAATTTACCCTGCCCCAGGAAAATTCTTACCCAAACCCCAAAGTGGCAGACTGAGTCAGAGTTTCAAGTGATTATCCAACTTTAAAGCGTTCATCACAATGATGTCTTTTCTTCCTCAGAAGCACACGTATTTCTGTTGCTAATTGTAGCCCCAATTATTCTCTCTCATCCCATGGGGGAATAAACCAGCAAAGCGGTTGACCTACTAGTACATACACCCGGGAGGACCTTTGCCGCGCAGGGTCTCCTCTAGTTTGGGATTTGGGGGGGACACTCAGGTCCCCACAGACATTAACTGCTCCCCAGGGGTCTATTCTTGCAGCGCTCCAGTCGAGGGACTTACATTCCGCACGTCAGTAGGTGCAGGATTCGTCTCATGTGAAGGACAACTGTCACTTTATTAAATAGTGACATCAATGATCCTCTGCCTGGCAATAGCTGTGCCTCGGTTCACAGCTCTGCACTCAGGAACCAGAGCATCTTCTGATCAGAAAGACCACTTTTTATAACCTCATCCCACATGGTTTTGCTAGTGGTAATACATCCCAGGGAGACTATTAGACAAATAGGGTCTTAAAATCTTATCTCAGATCTCGCTCAAACATGAGATTTTTGTAATCATAAATGCTAAAAATACCGCTCACATGTAAGAGTGATAACGGCAAGCAGGATTCAGGCTTGCCTGATGTTGCTGCAGTCCAGGCAATTCACAGTTAATACATGACTCTCCTGACAAACAGCTCAGATGACAACATACCTATAATTATAGTTATATCTGATCATGTCGCCTGGGGAAACAGGAAGGTGATACTGCAAACGCAGAGGGGCTGCGTCCTAGTCTCTATCTCCCAGCCAATGCTCCAGACTCCCTTGGACCTCTCCAGGAGTTACTGCTGGCTAGTCAGTCCTGGGAAGGGATCTGCTAGAGGTGCCGTGCGCTCACCTGTGTATCCCTGATTTTGTGAGCTGTGCAGTGCCCACTTAACATGACACTGGCAAATTGGAGCAGCCTAAAAACGCAGGCAGGTAATAGAAGCAGGGTAGGCTTGAGCTTGCGTCTTCTGTCCCTGGGAGGTTTGCAGGGCTGGCAGATGGGAAGCCAAGCGCTTGCACCGCCGTCATTACTAGCATGGTGTCGCTTGTATGCCAGCTCCCCGGGGTGTGAGCCAGCTACCGTGGCTGTGCAAGGGACAAAAAGGCCAATGCATGACAAGGGGGATGAAGAGAGGCCACAGGGTTGGGGAGGCAGAGGGGTTTGTGTCCTGCATCCTCGGGGTTCATCCTGCCAAGAGCCCACCTTCCTGTGGAGCTGCTACATGGGCATCAGCCTGGGCCACCTCTTGGCTTGCCAACAGAGCTAATGCCCTTTGAGATTTACCCAGTCTTCAGTTTGGCAATCCCTTTGCACCTTATGTGCAACCCTAAGTATGAAAGAAACCTCAACACAACTGGCTCAGGTTCCTGTCTGTCCCTTTTTCTCCAGGATGTGGACTTATCCCTATCAAGCAAAACCCGGTGTCATGCCCACTCTTTTAGGATGACCACTCTCTCTAGCTCAGAGTGAGCAGTGATACTCTGCATTTACATTGCTAGTAGAGATACGAGGCTGTCCTTCTGCTTACATATGCTCTAAATACTCAATAGATTCCTAGGACTAATATTTCCAGGATGAATATTCTCATATGATTTTGCAACTTTCTTTTTTTGTTGGCTGAGACAGCAGCATTTCCTAGTGTGTAAATTTTCCTGTTTTTTCCCTATGCATAAACCTTAAACTCTATCAATAACTAATTGTTTCATGTGTCTCAGACAAAGTGTAATCAACAGAGAGGATGGTGGGGAAGTGTGAAATGACAGAGTGACATTCTATGCTTAAATAAGCAAACTACACCCAAATCGAACAATGGCTTGAAAATGTTTCCATAATAAGGGTGCATAAATTACCTCCATTACTTGGAAAGCTCTTACTTGCATCTTACCAGCCACATTTCTAGTATTCACAAGAGCTGATACACTCTGATCATGATAGACATGCCTCTGTTACAGTAATTATAAAATGCTTTGTGAAAATATCATTGTGTTTACAGAGCTACTGAAGTTGTACTGTCTCCTTGGTATTTGTTTATTGCCTCTGTGAATTTAAAAAATATAATTAAAAAGAGGAAAAATAAATACATTTGGAAAAAAGATAGACCACTTTTTGATATTTATTCTCTGTGAGGGATAAAAAGAGGAAATATATCTCAGGTTGTGCCAATACATGATATGCACCAGCTGCAAAATGTAAAGGAGGGATGACTCATTGAAAAAACATGAGCAATAAATCCTGATCGGGTGGAAACATTTAGAGAAGATACACTGATGGTTTCCCATGTGTGATCTCTATCACATATGCATATGTACCTACGTACCAGGAGGGTTTGGGAGAAGGAAGCCTTTATTCTGAGAGGGCCAAAGGCACCCAGAGCTGGGTGCTGCTGGTGGTGCTGCCCCTGGCTCTGTGCAGCCCCTCCGGATCCCACGGAGGGTGAGCAAATCGCTCCTCTCTCTTCCTCTCTTCTTACAGTTTGAAAAGGAATTGCTAGTCAGTGCACAAGTGTCTTTTTCATTTTTGGGGTCCTACAACTTGAAAAATAGTAACTTTTTTTTTTTAAAAGGAGAATCCTGTACAGTTCAAGCAAAAATAGAGCCCTTACTGTTACTTATTCAGAGAGTACAAATCCCATAATTTTATATATTTCTTCCCCTCAAATGTTTTGTTTGAGTTGAATACATGTCATAATGTAAAGCTATAAAAAGTCGATTTAAAATTCTTTCAGGATCACTGAAAATCTGGAAAATAATTATAATAATAAATAAAAAATAAAACAGAGCAATAAATGAGGTATGATTTGCTTTTAATTTCATGTCTGGATTTATCATTACACTGAGGTAATATCAAGTATCTGACCTGAACATGATTTTGGTCCTTATTACAGTTGCTGGATTCATTAAAAAAGATCATGTTAACTTTATTTTAATAGTACAAAAATCTTGAAGGATAAGTATTTTCAAAATTAAAATCAGTCAACATAAGTAAAAGCCTTGAACAAATATGAAATGCCTTAAAGGATTGTTCTGAATTAGTTTTAACACACAGTGTAAGAGGAAAATGTACTTACATCCTACAATTTTTATTATAAAAGTGTATGTGGAGGAAGTTTGGAAAGAAATTGTCCACAAGCAGTGAGGTGCAAAGTGTGAAATAATAAACATACTCAGTTTTGGTTTTTTTTAAATTGCCTGGTTTTAACAAGCCAACAGGGTATGAGTGCATGAACAGCATCGCCTGTATTTCAAATTAACCATAGCAAGCCCTTCCACTTACCTGGAAAACCTGATCCGTACGCTAAGATTTTGTATGTTAATTTATACTGCAGAGTCCTTAACATCTGACATCGGCTGTAACATTACAAGTTGTGCTATGACTTTATTAAGGGATGATTTCCAAAGCCCTAAAGAATACTTATTATGTTGTAATATATATTTCTGAAGAGGATTAGGTCTTTGATGCTAAAACCTAGACGTTTTAAAGGCGAGTTTACTGAAATGAGAAAGATTACATACATGCCTTTTGTGTTGCACCAGGTAGAGCTTTTCCACCTTCATTTCGACTTCGTTCCACAAACCTCAGTGGTATCACGAGCGAGAAATGCATTTAAAATCCCTCAGAGTTTCATTACTGAAATGGGATATTCCAGAAAAGGACCTGGGGTTTGCGCTGAACCACAAACTGAATAGGTAACAATGGGAAAAAACCTGGAAAAATACGAAAAAAACCTCAGGACACATCCTTTCCTGCAATGTGTTAATGTTAATATCAGACTGAGCAGCAGCTGGATTTCAAGGACTGGGTCTGGTTTTGGATGCCAGTCTTTTAAAAGGATTGAAAAAGTTGAAAGAAAAGCAAGAACAATGAAAAAGTTTAGAAAACTTGACCTGTGAGAAAAGACTGATTAAACTGGGTTTGTTTAATTTAGGAGAGAGAGGACGGGTAATGGTTTTCCAGGATGTAAAAAGGTTGTTGCAGAGAAAAACACCATCAGTTGTTCTCTAGATCCACTGGGGGTAGAATGAGAAATAATCAGCTTAATTTGCAGAAAAAAAAATGTAGGTTAGATATTAGCTAAAATGTCAAACTATAAAGAGAGTTAAGCACTGGGAGAGGTTACCTGGGAGTACTTTAAAAAATCTGGCACTGGAGGTTTTTGAGGCTGGGTTAGAGGAGCAGTGGGGGATGCTCCAGGTACAGGAGTTGCCTGGGGCATAGGACACAGCATGTCCTTCAGGGCACACCCAACACCACAGCACCACATCTTTGCCTCCACAGAAATCAGGCAATTCAACATCATTGCAGAATAATCTGGTCAGGTTGGGATTTTCAGGCAAGGGCATTTTGTCATTTTGCTTGAAATAGCCCATTTGTCTTTTCTCAGCATCAGGAAAAATACTTCTCTTTTGGCATTCTCCCCACACTTTATTGATATTTCAGCTCTTAAGTCAGTCTCTATTTTAATATATATATAAATACACACAACACACACACACATATGTATTTTAGGTAGGAAAATAGTTTGATTACCTTAATTGAAGAGAGTTTACATTATATATGTACAAAAGCAAAAGGCTTTTTGTTTTTTCACTCCCTCCAACCATTGCCAGCCTCATCTCCAGTACAGGTTCCCAGGAACCCAGCAGCCAACCCAAACTTGCCTTTTCCTGTGGGATGGTTCATAAATCCCTTGGTCCTCAGCACCCAAGAGTACTGTATCCCCAAGGTCACTTCACACTCTCAGGTGAGAAGATGTTGGATATTGGTCTATATTGCCTTCCTCCTGCACAGAAGATGCAACCATTTGTTATTACAGTAAAATTTATTTGCTCAGAAGGGAACTTTCTCAGACAATCTTTGAAATGGTGCCATGAGTATGAGTACTGAAAACCCCACCACACCTGGGGTTTTGAGGCAAAACCGAGTGAAATCTTATTTTTTCTTTTGTAAACTGGGGAAGGGAAGGGAAGGGAAGGGAAGGGAAGGGAAGGGAAGGGAAGGGAAAGCTTTCTTTTTGTTGGGAAAGTGTAAAAAAATGTAGATCACACATGGACAACAGAAATATTTACCAATGTACACCACAAAGGTGTTAAGCACTGCTATCAATAAAAGACTATAAGACATTAATAATGAGACTTCCACTTCCAGGCCCAGCCTGACCCTGCAGACAGTAGCTGTCATGCTCTTCCCTCTCTGCTGTGATCCTGCTCATTCTCACATCTGGGTTTGTACTGAGATTTGTGCCCTACCACATGAATTCCCATCTTCCCTGCTTGTGGGCAATGGAGCTGGTGAAGGGCCCAGAGCACGAGTCTCATGAGAAGCAGCTGAGGAAGATGAGGGTGTTTAACCTGGAGAGAAGGAGGCTCAGGGTGACCTTATCACTCTACAACCACCTGAAATGAAGTTGTAGCCAGGTGGGAGTTTGTTTCATCTTCCAGGTAAGAAGCAATAAGAAAAGGGGAAGCAGTCTCAAGCTGTGCCAGAGGGGGTTTAGGCTGGATATTGGGAAAAATTTCCTCACTGAAAGGATTGTCAAGAATTGAACAATCCGCCCAGGAAAGTGGTAGAAACATTATCCCTGGAGGTATTTAAAAGACATGTAGATGTGGCACTTGGGGATATGGTTTAGTGGTAGATTTGGCAGTGCTGGGGTAATGGTTTGACTAAGTGATCTTAGAAGTTTTTTCCAACCTAAATCACTCTATGATTCTATTTTTTCTCTAGGTCAGTGCAATGAGCAGCAGACTTTGTGGATGGCTGGAGCAGGAGCACAGGGTCATGATGGAGGGAATGCTCATGAGCTCATAGCCCAGTGGAGAATAATTGCTTGGGAGAAAGGACCCTGTTCCTTGCATTGAATCTGTTTTTTATATTAAACTGTGACTGGGTAAAATATGGAAAGGTTAGAAACCCCTCTCTTCCTTAGCCAGTGATCAGGTTTGGTCATGCTCCTTTCTGGGGGATGTAGGGTACTGTTTGCAGGTCCAGCAGCACAGGCTCAACCTCCAGCCCTATACTGTAACCAGTTAGTTCCTGTTACAGGGGCAAATGTCTTTGTCTTTATCAGGGCTGCTGGAAACCTGTGCAAACCGTAAATGTGTTTTAAATTTATGAGATGAAAAAAAAAGGAGGGGGGGATGTGAGCGGAGCACATTTGCACAGTAGCTCAACTTGAGAAGAAGTGTGTAAATCTGCACTCTTTTCATCCAGCTCTGTTCTCTTCTCAAAGAAAATCCCCAGTGAAATACTATTCAGAAAAGAGTCACTTTCAAATACGGGAAATGACAGTGCTTTTAAAGTGGCATCTACATGCCCCAAATCCAGGGAAATCTTAAAGACACAGCATGAATCTGTGCTCAGGCATTGATGCCATCATGCTTTCAGACACAGAATAAAACTACATGTGATAAAAAAGTTGCTTTGCAGGATCTGTGTGTCAAACTGCATCCTGACTGTATCCTCTCTATTAAACCAAACACTTCTCTTACACAGTAAAACAAGAACACAGGTCTGCAAGAACCGAGTTACACTGAAACAAACACCCGTAGGTTCTATGGGGAAATGAGGGTGCTGTGTTTAAGTGAGGTTCTGTCAGATCACAGCCAGGTAATCTGAAGACATGCAGTACTGTCAGGTTCCTCACCAGCACAGAGTAGCTTGTTTCTGTTCACGAGATAGTTGCCTGCTACTCATACCTTTAAATTGTGCTTTTTGCCATTTCACCATGTTGACAAGGTTCATCAAAGGATGATTTAGGATATTAAGAGGGTTTTGGAAAGGAGCATCCCCATTTGCCCCAGTAGCAGAAAGCCCCTGTTCAGAACTGCACCTCACTACTTTGTCTTATTGGTCCCCAATGTTGCCAATATTTGCTAAAATTCTGTACCAGATGTTCTCTCACTGTAACAAAGAACTCTTAATATAGCCTTTCCTTACTTAGTATTTCTCCATAGCAAATTCTTTTATTTTTAGAAAGAAAGTTGAAAAAGGCTCCTCTTACCCTCTCCAAACCTTTGTATCAGCTCCCAAACACTCTTCCACATACCTGGGCTCCCTGGCTTGGCTCCTCTTCCTGTCCTCCACCTTCTGTGAAGCACATTTTCTCCACTTTCTCCCATCTCAACAAATACACCCACTTTCTACCAGGGGAAAAAAGAAAAAAAGAAAAAAGAAAGAGACAAGAAAATTCAAACAGACACAAGAACATATTTTTTTCAGATTTTCAGTTGGGTTGGTACTAGACCTGCAAAGATTCTTGTTTTCTATCCCTCTATCTTCAGCCTGTCCTCCCCTGAGGATCCCTCTGTCCTGCTCTTTGTATGGTGCCTTTCCCATTCCCATTCTCATTCCTATCTTTTTCTTTGACTTGCTGTTACCCAGGAGCTTCCACCCACCTCTCCATGATAGCTCACAGGATGATCAGCCACATGGGAAAAGGTTTGGATGAACCAAAGCCGCTTTGTTCATCCTGTGACTCAGCGGCCTCCTTCCTTCCCTGGGCAGGAGACAGAGCCAGAGCTACACATGAGGAGTGTTCTCCAAGACATGGCCTGGGTTTCAGTCTCCCTTCCCTGGGGTATTTATTGCCATCTGACTTAGTACCCCAAAACAGGGACTTCAGAGGAGACAGTGATATGAACCTCAGCTCCAATATTTGATTTTTTCTTCTTCTCTTTTCTGTTCCTGTCTCTTAACGCACATCTCAAACAGGTCCAGCATCCACGTGTTCCTGCAGCCACTTTGTTGCCTGCCCTCTCCCTCACCAGCTGCTGGTGCTGTTGTGGACCATGAACACACCAATTTGGTGTTGAAACAAACAAGGAAGAAATGGTGAAAGACAGACTCAGCTTTGCCATCACGTGCTCCTGCTTGTGGGGATAAGCACCTTCTGGCGTGGACTCTGCGTCTGTATTACTCTGCCTTTTCATAACTCAATCCTGCCAGCCTCTGAACTATTTTTATTGCTCTCCTCTGAATAATTTTCAATCTGTCACTATCTTTCAGGTAATGTGGTGCCCATAATTAAATACTGCAGGCGCTACCGCACCAGAGCCATATGCAGACGGGCTATTACCTTCTTGCGCTGTGATGTCTTCAGCCCCAAATCAAATTGGCCTTTTTTTGCTGCCATATCTCAAGGCAAACTCATGTCTAATTTACTCCACACTATCATCTCTAGATCTCTTGCAGCATTACTGCTTCTCGGGTTTTTATCACTGATTGAATATCTGGGGTTTAGATTATTTTTCCACAAATGCCGTAGCTTCTATTTTCTCTGTTGAATCTCATTTTATTCTCTACTCATTTTTCCTGCCTTTTTGGATTCCTTTACATTATTTTGCCTTCATCTTTGGGATTTTCAAATGCACCTAGCTTATTTTAGTTTGCATATTACATCCATAAAGCATTCACTTCTTCTTTAAGATCACTGAAACAGCTGGTAAACAAGCTCCCCATTCAGTGAATCATTTCAGCACCTGCTTATAACCTCCATGAGGTGCCCAGTTATGTGATGAAGCACATGTTGGCACACTCATAAGTTTGGTTCTAATAGGGAGAGCATCCTTCATGTTTGAAGTGCAGCAGGTGTCTGTGGTGGGGCTGTAGTGGGGAGGGACAGGTGATGTGGGGCAAAGGATGCGCTGAGTATCAGTAGGGAAGCAAACCCATCACAGGCTGCCAAGTACATCCACACATCCTCACCTGCACAGCCAGGGCTTGCATTAGGGTTTTGCCCTGTTGAGATGCCACCAGAGGCTCCCCCAGATCAGCTTGTTGCCATTCTTCTGTTCTTTCTGCTGAGACACATTCGAAGCCACGTCAATCTGAATTAATGTTGGGAGTAAGACGCTGGCTGACAGCAGTGACTGTTTTATTAAAATCCAAGGACCCAACTGAGCAGTCCTGAACTGTGCTCACATGGATAATCCCACATATTTTGAACATCAGACCTGAATTCACAAATTTTCTATTTCTATAAAAAGGAACTCAGTGTTTGGCGGTCAAAAAGTACTTTACATAAATCGATGCTTTTTCTTTGTTAACCTTTAAGTGCCCAATCCCACCAAAGTCTATGGAAAGATGCACTTTGCCTCCCGACATCTTCAGATCTGGCTTCAAGGTTTTACCTACCTGGAGAAAAATATCTGGAATATCAACAGTGAAATAAAATCAGTCCTACCATCTGAAATACATTATTTGGATAATCTGTTCTAAAGTCAAAAGCATTCAGTTTTGGAAAACTCCACTCAGAAGAGATGGTGATTATTTGGAACCAAACTCTCATTTATCTGGGGATATTGCCCACATGAGGAGGTGCTCCAGTGCAGCTATTTTTTAGCCTGGCTTTTTTTTTTTTTTTACGTGGGGGGAGGTTGGAGGGTGGGCTGGAGTGGTAGCAGAATGGTTGATATTGGCCAAATTCTCTACGTAGACAAGCTCAAGCTCATGTTTCTTTTATAATGTTTGTTCTTTTAGTTGAATTGGTACAGGAGATCTGTTATTCTTCCTAGCAAAACAGGAGCAGCTTTCTTCTGGCATCATAACATTTTCATCCTAATTTTCCTACGGCTCTTCAGCTTTTCATTAAGAAAAGAAAATAAAGTGGCAGTGCTTTAGGAAATTTGTTAGCTAATTCCCTTAGCGGTGAAGAAATCCAGGTTAGGTAATTTTTATATTGTCACATTTTGTAGAATCAAACTGAATTGCCTTTTTTATTCTGCTTGTCCTTAAGAAATTCCATTTCAGAGCCTGTAGATACTTGGGTAAACAGGTTTGTTGTAGGACTACTTGCGAAAAGCCAGTTTTAAGTAATATTTAAGAATATTGAGGAAAAAAAATGTGATGATACGATGCTGGAGAAGTCTGGTTGGTGGCAAGTGGGGTCCTCATGGGGAGGCCTCCACCCTCTTGCTCAGGCAAGGGCAATACAGACTCTGACCTCTCTGTCCACTCAGATGAACTCACTCAGCCTCAGGTTTGAGGAACAAATGCAAACAACTCAGCATCAACACACTTCACAAATAGTTTACAGAAAAAACTGTGCAAGGGTGTTTAATAAGTCACATCTCAGAAACCTGTAATACCCTTCCAGACAGTCTGTGATCCAAAGCAGGAAAAAATCAAACAGATAATTTTTTATACATTTTTACCTTTCCTCGCTTACTTATTTTACAGTTTTCTGACCTCCCTGCAGAAATTGCCTCAATTTCTTTTATTGTTATTAAGAATAATTTTTTTAAAAAAAGTCCATCAGTCCACTCGTTTTTTGACTCACCAGTAATTTAAACCCCTTCTAATTAATTAATGGGCCTACTCTCTCTCCAGAATGTCTTTTCCCTTTGACATAGGTTGTAATGCCCTTTTAAAGTTCTTCGGTTGGCTTTAAATTCTTTTTTTCCCCCCTATCCTTATTATTTCCCCTATAATCCCTAACTGAATTTGAGTATGCTTGTTTGATTCCTTCCCCTGCCCCCTCTTGCTTTCTAATTTTGACTACAGCTTTTTTCTTTTTTTTTTTTTAATTAAAAAAATTAAAGCTTCAGATCTTTGCACAGTCCCTTATGAAGCCACATTGGCCGCTTCTTGTTCTCTCTGTTCTTCATTTTGAGAGGAGCAGGAGTCTCTTGCAGCTTAATTATGGTTTCTTGCAGGAGTCCCCCTGCTTCCCCTCATGCTGGTGGCTGTACAGTATTCCTCCTCCTCCTCCTCCTTCTCCTTCTCCTCTGCAGACTTTTGTTAAATACAGTATGCACGGCGCATAACAACCTTTTAGATCTACCAGATTTCTCCCTTACTGATTTATAAAAATACCTGCCTAAGGACTTTTCATCCAGGCAGGATTTTTCCTGCCCCTTGCCTTCTTTCTGGAATTAAATCCACTTCCAGAAGGACCAGGGGTTGCCTCTCTTTTTGTTAGATTTAGCGTCCATTTTTACAATTGTTTTCCAGCAATCACAGCTACAAGGTCACAACCGATCCATGGCCAATGTTTTGGCACATTTTATATATTTCACCTCAACGTAGCTGAAACCAGGGCCAGATTCTGCACAGGGGTAAATCTCAGCATCCTTTTACTCCCTTGGACCTGCTTTCTGCAGGCAGCGGATGTGGCTCAAAGTTCCTTAAGACACTTGGGAGCAGTTTCAAAACCCTTCTAATTTTTCTGATAATATTGGCACTCCTGGGTGCTAGTTTCCTGGTAGCTTAATTTTTTTTTTTTTCCTATATGTATATAAACCTGATAATGTTGATAGCTTGAATTTCTGGAATCAACTCTCAGCCCTCAAGAAGCTATTTTAATTAGAATGGGAGGGCTCTGTTAACTAAAAGTGGAAGAAATATTGATATGAGAATGCTCTGAATTGTGCTTAGCCTAGTGAGGATCTCGTAATTCCTTGTGAATGCTTAACTATATGAAATTTTAGGTAGAGTTGGGGCAGGTGACTTTTTTCTCTCTCTTTTTTTTTTTCTTTTTACTCTTTTTTTTTCCTCTATTTTTTCCTCTCTTTCTTTCTGTTTTTCTCTCTTTTTTTTCTCTTCCTCCACCCCTTTTTTGCCCGCATCATCTACTATTACGACCTAAAATCTTTTGTTCTCACATCTGTAAAACACCACGTTCCCAGCCACCCTTTTCAGAGCACGCATTGACACTCAGAAGATCTATAATATCTCCCTGTCCTCTTAAACCACTACCCTTCCCCAGCCCTAAGCCCACATACGGTGCCTTACAGTCCTGTCTTATTTGTTTACATCCACTTGGTTTTAGTTCCTCGCTCTTTTTCTCTGCGGAGCCTTCTATCCCCCGGTTTCCTCTGAGCTGCCTTTCATGCCAGTGGAGCCCGGTCGGTTAATTGTCCATCCGGGATCGGCGAGGTTGAGCCGGGCTGAGACGCGTTTCCTCTTGTCGTGACAATTGTTCGGACTGTTCGCCACTTCACGCTCCGATGAGTTTTTCCCTCTCCGCTGCCCGCACGGCCTCGGTTGGCTCTCCCGCGCCTCCTGGGCGCAGACACATCCCAACATCCTTCCCCTTCAGGGAGACTTTTCCTCTGCCTCTGCAGCAAATTTTTGGCCATTTGGGGTTGGGATTTTTGCCACGTTCTGCCAGGGCTGGCGGTTTTGTCCCACAGTCAGCCTTGTGCGGGCTGCCTCAGTATTGACTCCCAGTCCTTCTGGACTTTTATTTTATTTCATTCAACGTTGGCACCATATGGCAACTATGGCAACTGAATATATAACCCTATTCAGTTCCTGACTCCAGTCTGGCCTGTTAAAGGGATCCATGTTCTGGTCTGGAGGAAAAAAAAGTGATTCTTATAGGACATAGCTGTAGAGAAGTTCAAATAAGACTTTGCTGCCTTTAAAATTCCCCTTTTTTGTTATGACAAACAAACAGAAAATAGAGAAGCTAAATATATTTGGAACAGTTTCACATAGGGCAAACACATATGACGTTGAAAGAGTAACAGGTTAGTTTGAATTAATTATTGTATATATAAAATCACAATGTGTGTAAAGCCCATGAGCAACATATTTGTGTTTATTTTTATTTTATTTTCAAAGAAAGCTCTAACCCACTGCTTCTCAGGAAGCCAGCTGCTAATAAAGCAGCTAATGAAGCAGCTGGCTAATAAAGGGCAGAGATAAATGTCTGAGGGAAATATTTAAAAGCATCCCGGTGACGTAGGGACATGTGTCAGTTGGGACACATCATTTATTTAGGCATTTTCAGAAATTACAAGTGGAGCACGCGCTTGCTCACATGAGTAGTTTCACTTGTGCACTGCCTTTGAATTCAAGTTAAGGTTACTCATGTGCATAACTCTCCTCAGGACTGGGCCCTACGGCTGTTTCTTCCTCCTGAAAAGATACTGAGGGAACTAATTTTTCTGATGATTAATCTTGAACGCTGCACCTGCAGTGCCTGCTTTCACTTGAATGAGAAGAGATTGATTTATCTAGCTATCTTTCTGTCTGTCTCATTATCCATCTCCTGTAGCATCGCAGTACCTCAGAAAGTGATGACGAACTTATCTTCCCAACAGCCACGTGGGGCAGGACAGGATTATCTCCACTTGCCAGATGGGGAGATCAAGGTAGGAATCAGCAAAGTGACACGCCCGAGGTCATGTAAGAAGTTAGTGTCAGAACCAGGCTGTGCAAAGAGCTTTCCGGGCTCCCAGAACCCATGCCATGATTCCAGTGCCATCCAGCTGCTTTTTAGATTCTCTGCAAAGGATTTAATAAATCCTGCTGCTCAAACCTGAGCTCCGGTTCATGGAGGAGCAAAACCTTACTGTGGTCCAGCAAAATGATTTCCTGCACTGGTACCTGAGCAGAGAGCTGCAAAACGCACGTGTGCTGGCAAGGAAGCTGCGAGGGGCTGGGGGAAAGGAGTAGACTCTCCTATGCTTTAAGAATGGGAAAAATATCATTATCAAAATAGGACAAAAAGTAGATATCTCCTGAGGTTCCCTCTGTGGTCCCTGAGCTGCAGCACTCCAGTTAGGCAGGAGCAGCAGTGGGGAGGGTGAGCATGGGGGGCTGCCTGGGGGGACCCCAGCTACAAGCATGGCATGGGCAGAGTAGGGTTCTCATCCAAAGGGGTCTCCTTTAGATGGGTGAATACGTGAGGGGCCAGCTGGGTGTTCCCACCCCCTGGCACAATGGCAGCCTCAGCCTGGCACACAGGGAGCTGAAGGAAAGTGTTCAGTGACCATGTCTCCAGTGGCTGGAAAACAATCCAGTCCTGGCCATACTGTGTGGAAAGCCCTTGTGATAACCTTGACAAAAGGCTTTTTGTGAATGTTTCCATGCTCGTGGGTGCAATTCCCTGCCAGCACTGAGGGTTTCTCCCACAGGGTTACAATCCCATTCATTTTCCAAGGTGAACTAACAGAGAGCAGCTCCAAGGACACCCCAATATGTGATACACCCGGAGCAACCTGCGTTTCTTGCCTGACTCCAAGTCAGAGGTTGAATCCAGGCTCCTTCTAGTACCTAGGCATGACCTAGACCCTGACCATCTTTGGTGCTTCCCTCTCTGCTCATCCAGCCCTGAACAGCTGGAGTGCAGATCTGACCTGCTCCAGATAGGACCTGGATTCATGGTAATCCCACCAGGAGCCTGCCATGAGACAAGTTATCTGGTAAACTCTCGGGTATCCCATGGTCAGAGGGGACTTTTTTTCAGATGTTGGTAAAGGTGGGTACCAGCCAGAGCACTGGGCCTGGAGCAGGGACACTGAAGTTTCAGGCTTGCTGAGATCAACTCCTAAAGCAAAAGGACAGACAGCATTAATTAAATTCTGAAAGCACCAGCTTTAATTAACTTTTATCCTCTCCCAGTGCCCAGTAGCACCTCGTACCCCCGGCACCAGGAGGATCACGCTGCAGTGCCCACCAGCCGATGGAGGTGGCACTGTGATGCCTGGGCATGACCTGGCCAGGTGCCAGTGAGGCTGCTGGGGATGGCAGAGCCCACAACAAAGCCGGCTTCATTCTCTTGCCCCAGCCTCAGCCAGCTCCCAGGGGATATCCCCGCTGAAGGCACTGCAGGTTAACTTTTCCGGGCATGTCAGCTCCATTGCTTTCAACAGGGCTACAAGCACGGAGAACCTCACCTTTCTTTTTTCCTAATGTGTGTCTTAATGTGCAGTCGATGGGGCTAGTTATCTTGTCAGGGGCCTGGGGTGAGCGGGGGCTGATGGGCGATGGCAGCCAGCAATAGTTCTTCGCACGCCGCTTTGTAGTGTGCACCCAAGTATTACAAGCCTGGGCCCAATACAAATAAATAATTGAGCGCATTTCCTGGGGCAAGAAAATGAAGGCTTGGAGCTGTGGCAAGAATGAATAAGTACGAGACCTCTAGACCTGCAGTGCATGCACGCGGCGTGTGACTGACAGTGGGTTTCTTGCAGCCATCACATCAAAGGCTCCAGAAAACCGCTGTGCTGGGTGTCACCGAGAGGAGAGGGCCTGGACCTACCAGAGGGGGGGACCCAGTGTGCAGGGCGGGGTCTGTAATGCAATCTGAGGTACTCCAGATTTTGAGCACCCCTAGGAAAATTTGCTGCTCTTCAGACAGCATTGTCAATTCCAGCATGGCAGTCTTCGAGTGAAGAGGAGGATAAAGATTTTCCTCTCCCCAACCTCACAGGTTGAGAGTGGGCAGCACGTGAACCTCCAGATGGACCCCAATGGACAAGTGAGTTGTTACCTGTGTCCTCCAGAGCTGGCTCTCCTCTCATTTCCCACCTCCCACCCGAGCGCACCCAACTTGTCTGTCTCACTTCTGGCAGGACTCAGGGCATTATTATCTCCTCAGAAACATTGGTACAAGTCTTAAGAAACGAAGGAGCTCTAATTCCCAGCACTAAAGATCCTCCCATCATTTAGGCTGTCGTGCTGGCTATGCCTGGAACTGCTGCTTGATATCTGGGGCTTCTGAGGGGTGTGCTGGGAAATGGGTCAGCATAAAAGCCATCCTTCCCCAGACCAGACCTGGGATGCCTCCTAAATGTATTTCCAGTATGCAAAACAGTGTGAGGATTGCTGGGCATGGGCAGCAAGAAGGTTTTACACACACCTGTGTACTCAGTTTTCTGCTACAGAGAGAAGGAGCCAAAATTAGGTACCCCAAATCTTCATCCATTTCCCCAGACAGGCTTCTTGGGGCCAGTTGGAGTCTCTGTAGAGGTCTCTCCATTTTGGAGCATGCCATCTTTGGAGTGAGGGCTGCATGTTGTGGCAAGTTGACACAACACAAAACACTTCCAAGGCACTGCTCAGGTCTGCACATTCACCACCAACTCTGTCATGGGCCATTGTAAAACAGACACCTGGTATCCCTGTTTGAGTTTGCATTTTGGCCTTACCTTTTTCAATAAACTGAGTTTCTCCTCTTCTCTGTCTGTAAGTTGGTTTAAACCTACCTTTTATTTAATTTCCTTTGGGGATATTGGATTCTGTTTGATCTTGTAAAGAACCTTTCTCAACTTTGAGGGGAAAAGAAGTGCAGTCCAGTGACCCTTCCCCAACCTTTCCCTTCTTTTCTACAGCCTGGCTCCTCCCTAGGCTCTCCTTTTTTGCTTCTTCCTTGGATTTTGGAGCCTTCTCTGGAGAAGACACAAGCACTCAGCAGGACACAACAGACTCAGAGGGGACAGCAGCACAGGGTAGTTAGTCCTTTGTAGAGAGGGCAAGGAGCAAACCTGAGCCCTTAGACATCCATGAACCTTGGAGTACACATTACTGAATGGGCTCTGTAGTGTAAAACTGTGCCCAAGTTCTACCTTAGTTATTTCTATGTTTTGTCTTAATTCAGAAGTCTTCATATGATGAAGAACATTAATATTCCTTAAGGACTATACTTCAATAATTTCAAAATTGTCTTTCTCAACATGACCTGGAGATTTCTTGGAGGTAACTATCTCCAAAACAAGCAGGACAGGAACCTGTCAGTGAAACAGCTACCTCAGAATTTCTTTGCCTGAGTGAGCATTGCATCCTCTTGCCATGACACACGGACCACACTGTGCAGAAGCATGGCTGGGACTCCAGGTTTGCTAGATCAGAGACCTACAGAAGGAGTCCTAGTCTTGGGATGAAGTTGAGGTGGGAGCAGTCTCTGTGATACAGGCAAGATTTGAAACTAGAAGATACAGTGTGATCTCTGCTCACTCTCTCCTTTCCCATGTGGGCTCATCCATGACACAAGCTCTGAAAAACTTGGACTGAATGACGCTGATTCCAAGCCACTATTTGCATCATCAGATGCATAAGAGGAAGGTCAGTCCTCTCCTGCTCTCCCTCAGTTTATTCAAGTTTTGACCAATAAAAGTTGCTCTTTCTTGTGACATGTCTATCAAAAGAGACTGGTATCTTGTTTGAAATAAGGAGTTGTGCCTGTTTGTCCTCAGGAGTGAGGAAACTGGCCCAGAGTCAAAGAGCAACGATCAGACTGAACCTGGGCTCTTCAGGTTAAAAGTGAGGCTGACAACCTTCCCCAAATGCACACACACAAATAAATTCTTGTTATGGAGGGAATGGAAATCACTAGTGTGGAGGATTTGTATTAAATATTCCAAAATACATGTCCTCCATACAGTAAGACAAGTGCAAGATGAAAGATTGGGAAGGTGATAAGGATAAATGCAAGTAAGAAATTGTCTTCTATAGAAATTTGTCATATGATTTTAAAGTTATTTTTCCTGAGAGAATACCACACGAGATGGTATCAACCAATAAGATGGGATCTCACAGATTTGATAGATATCTCCTGAGATCCTAAGATGTGTTTCAGGCAGAACATACAAGTTATCTTAAACTTCTTAAAAATGGATTATTCTTGGAAAAGCTAAGTTGTATAGAAACACACAAAGAGCTGAGTTCTCTGTATAAAAAACCATTAACAAATCAAGGTAACTCTTCTAATATTTTGAGTTTTTCTTGCAATCTTAGGATTGCTTTCAGTAAGTACAGAACAATTAAAAAGGCTTTTGAAACAGAAAGCTTAGATTTTTTGAGGTGTGTTTCAAGTGAAGTCTGTGTGTCCCACTGAGGTTGATGCACTTCTGGTATCCAGATTTATGGAAGTCAAATTTAAAACATGGCAAAGAGTAACACTCTTGTGGAAGAAACTGTTGTAGTTCAGAAATACTATTTCAACAGTCAATGAGAAAAACTCTTTCTTTTAATCATGTCAAGATGTTGGGTTCATTTCTCTTTCCGGAGCATCAAGAGTAAGTTCAGTCAAATCCCCAAAAATTTCCTGGTATAAAATAAGTCTCATCAAGAAGAAAATGGAGCACTTACAGCATTTGGGAGAGTGCTGTGAAGGTCACAACACATGCCACATCTCCTTCCAGTTCTGTAGAACTGAAAGAGACTATGCACTACCTGCAAAATATTCTAGAAACCTTCTGGAGATGTTCCCATAAATGTTATCCAAACAGGACCCTCCATACAAATCTGTGGCTTATACAGAGACTAAAAAACCTGAAAGCATTGCTGTAAATGGTAACTCATCATGAGGATTTGAAGAGCATCTTGGAATAACTGTGCTGGCTCCAGACCCCATGGCTGTATGCAATGCTCCAGCTACACAAAAGCTGTATCCAGGTTACCACTAAGCTTTAGCTAGATGGTTTTCTTCCTTGAGTCACCCAGTGAATAAAGACCAGAAGAACAGATTTTCCATGAAATCATAATCACTTCTTCCTTACAGCTTTTGACATCTGGAAGCGTCTGGAAAACAATCCAGGTTGGATCGTGCTTTGAACAACCTGGTCTAGTGGAAGGTGTCCTTCCCCAAAGCAGAGGGGTTGGAACTGGATGATCTTTTTGGCCCCTTCCAACCCAAACCATTCAACGGTTCTGTGATAATTCCCCCTGTGTATTTCACGTGCTTAAAAGTCACCCTTCCTAATTTCTTGCACAGTTAATACAAGGCCTTAATCTCTATAGGGCAGGTGCCAGTGTTGTCCATGTTGACACCACGAGAGCCCTGCTAAGGAAGAGTAACCTACCTGCCTTCCTGAATGCAGTCATGACAAAACAGCTTCCTGTCAAGGTAAACTAATATTTTATTAAAAAAATCTGTCATATAGAACTAAAACCCATAGCTGTGAAGTATAAAAGAGGCTTTCAAGCAGACTTTCCTTGAACAGTGGCAGCTTAAATCCTGTTGCCATTGCTGAAGCACATCAGGAAATCATTTAAAGGGCTCAAAGGTTAAGAATCTATGTTTTCACCTGGACACAAAGGTGAAAGATCAGATTGTTGATCTCAGCTATTTGTGTTTTGTCTTTTTATCATAATTTTCAAATGAATCAAGGAGCTGTTCATTCCATTTCATGAGGGCAAGGCTTTTTTAGACATATCCAGTGTTGTTTACAGGCCTTTCAGGAGAAATAGAAGACCTTTCCCAAAGAGAAACAGGAGGAGATGGTGTTAATCTTTGTTATTTCCATCACAGCATTATTTCAGGAAACACATAAAATTAGCCCATGGCATTAAGTTTTGCACCAATATGTAATACCAAACATGAGCTCTGTCTTTATTATCTGAAGAAAGAAGATAGATGGATCAAATGAGCAGATTGGGCTGAAGGATGGAGGAACATCTCCCACCATGGAGACTTTGCAAAGTCAGTGGGAGGTGGGTAACTGCTCATGCCTACAGTGCATCACATGTGGTGTCCCAGACTCTGGCTCCCACTAAAGAGAGAGCAGCTCTCTTATTTTTGTGTGATACTCCAGGGCTCTCCCCCAGTACTTTTAAAATTCTCCACAGTGCAGCTGTTCTGTGGAGAATGAAACAGGGTGACAAAATCCCTGCTGAGGAGAAGCAGTCTTAGCCTAAAAGGACTCCTCCACAGAGAAAAGATACCATTTCCTCATTCCTTACAGGTTTTGTGTGGGAAAGGACTGTAGGCAGATAGATCTTCATCTGTCCCTCTTTTGAACCTGAAAGACAGCAGACATGTGGGTTTCCTGAAAGCTTAAGGTTTGACTGTACAGGAGAAGTACAAACATGGGGAAAATGAGAATCACTCATTTTGGGATGATCCCAGTTCACGTCTTTTCCAAGTGTTCCCAGAGCTCTGGGTGGCTCAGCTCAGAAGGACCTTGGCTGTCATCCTTCAATGTACTGCATTGAAATGTCCTGACTGTGCTCAGCACCACCAGATTATTTCTCAGCCTGGTTTCAAGCATTTACTAGAGTCCCAATACTCACTATATGAAAAGGCTGCAAGGGTAGAGGTGCCACCAGTCACCCTGGAAAGTGAGCAGAACTGGGGGAGCAGTGTCTGGTGGGAATGAAGGTCAGTAATCCAGTTTTTCTGTGACCACCTGCTGAGCTGCAGTCCTCCTCTCACCTGGGCCAGTGAAATCAAGGGCTTTGAAAACAGGGAAAAAAAATCTGGATTTTGGTGCAGTATGCCACAGACAATATTTCAATGCAAAGTTTTATGGTCAGTACCACTGAAATATAAATATCATTGTAATAACTAATAATAAAAGCAATGTATGTCTGCAACTCAGTACCTATTTTTGTTTAATTAATGTGGAGCAGCAAATCAGGAGTTGGACAAGGAATGAGATTGTATGATCTGTAGTCCTGTTTCTGACAAATTTTGTCTCTACTCCTTGTTATTTTAAGTTGTGGGTAAAGATACTTATTCACACCGGTAAAGTGCTTTGGCTTGTTCAGGCTGCTCTGAGGAAGAGCACAGTCAAAGGCTGTATGAAAGATGTCTCAGGCTCAGAAAACAACAAATATCTTGAAATTCCTTTTATGATCTTACCTGGTCATGCAAAGTTAAGTCTTTGAAAGTAAAAAAAAAAAACAAAAACAAAACAAACAAAACCCTCACATATTCCCACTCCCCGGGATTCAGGAATCATTACCCTTCTCCCAAGTTGTGCCATCCCCAGGTGACCACGAATCCCTCTGCTTCCATGTAAGGCATGGCCAGGAAGGCTCAGGGAGACACAGTAAGTCAAAGCTCATTCCAGGTAGGTAAGTGTTAAAGTACAAGCTGAGTGTTGGGGTTTAATCATACATGGGAAGCTTCTTTAGGAAAGGCAGCAGGCTGGGAGCGGAGGGCTGGCACCACTGCCTGCACTGGGGCTAAGCTCAAGGAGCTGGAAGAAAGGAAGATATTTGAAACCATGAGACCTACCAAACCTAGACAGTTCAGTTTTATATTCTGAAATTCAGTGGTAGTGGGGGAATTATGAGGGAAGGACACACATGGAGTATGTTGATAACCAAAGCCACACAGGAGGCACAAGCCACGGCTCTGTACTGTCATCAGTCTTGTAGGTACAAGGAACCCAGAGGCTTATACAGGGTGCTCAGGTGCTCTCTTTGCATCCATCAATCATGAATTTCACAGATTAGGAATGAAACTGATTCTTCATCCTCTTCCAGAAGAGTCAGGACTGTCTATCTGGATGAAATGGAGTATATTTTGCAGTTCACTTTGTGTGCTGAAATGGGATGAGCAGAAGACTGGGAGCACAACCACACTATCCTGCTTCTGGCCAACACAGGTGAGCATGGCAGAACCCCCCTAATGCAGCTAAAAACAATGGAGAAATATTCATTAGTCATCATGGTATTGCTTACACGGAAATAAGTTGAGATGAGTCTCCATCTTCTTTGGTATCAGTAAACAGGCCTTTGATCACTCTTTTGTGTCCCCCGATAACACTTTCTAATAATTTACCACTCCTGTGGAGGCCAGAAGAGATGGGTATGTGGTTAAGACCTGGCTTTGACAAGGCAAAAGTGTTTAAACTCTGCCCACTCTCAACCTGTGTTAATGAAGGAGCAATGGTCCTGCCTCAGCAGGTGTGTGATGACAGGAGCATCAGCTCTCGGTGAATTAACTGTGCTGCTTGTGCAAGGCCAAGCACAGGGCATCCTGATCCCAACCAGGGCTGAGAGCCAGCCCTCTAACACAGCTCCTGATGAACAACGGTAACAATGAAACTCAAAGACGAAAAAGAGCAGCTCGAGATAACCTGGTCATTGTGTGACTAGGTTTGCACAGTGCTCAACATTCACTTTCCCACTCTTTATGAGCACCAGTGGCACCCCGAAAATTTCTGCAGGAATTTGCAGAACCGACCAACATGGGCAGTCAGATAAATACAGCCCTGCCAAGCACCAAGCCCTTCTGAACTCCCACCTTTTGCTCATGTCACATTTAATATGACAGGGAAGAGGTTTTTTTCTTTTTCTTTTTTTACTGTTTAAGAAACATTGCCATATTCAAATATCTTTCTTTCTTCCTTCATTAATATCTGTGTCACCTCAAGGGTTGCTATAATTCCTTGTTGGCTTCTCTTCCAGATTTGCTTTAAGAAAACTTCAGCTAGTTTTGAATGTGGCTGCGAGGTTAACTAGAAATAGAAAATGTCACGAACATGCTGGATAGATATCCCTTCTGCTTCCCTGCCACTAAGCCAGCTTTTCATAAAGTTTGAAACTGATATTAATATTTAACTTTTAACTCACAAGATCTTTCATGGTCTCAGCTCTGCTTAATTAGCTGACATTTAGCTCCCTCTATTCCACGGCACACACCTAGGAGTCCTTGGGTACTGGTTTATTAACATTCCCCAAAGTAGATTGGAGCAGGCGGCTACCAGAACCTTTATCAATTGCTCCCGAAGGCGATGGAATTTATTGCAGAATGCCATTAAACCAGCCAGGTCTGTAAATATGGTTAAAGGCATGAAGACACTCTTGTTTTCTGAAGCTTCTCGCTCAGTTTAAATGAGCTTTGTGAATTGGTCTCTCTTTTTCTCTCACTCTTTCGCACGCAGCCTTGTTGAGGTGCTCCTAAAGAAAGACTCTGTATTAACCTGTATAGAATTAAGCACAGTTCTGCTGTTAATCAACGCTCTTACAGCGACATACGCTGCTGCAGCGTTGCTCCGGCACAGCTGCGGCTGTGTGGAAGTTACTGAGTGCAACAACTCCACCTTGCCTTTATTTCCTAACCTTCCACACTCTTCCCTTGCTAAAAGCTTTCCTTGTTTTCATCCAGCCTCAGAAATCCCCTGCTCAGACAACATAAGGTGTAAGTGCTGGTTGCACATGCACACTGTGCCCCCAGCAGCATCCCAAGAGCATTTCTCTCCTCACTCCCTTCCCACCCCTGGCTGGTCTCCCTTTGCCACCTCCACCCCACCGGCAACGGGAGTGCTCCTGCCCAGCAGGTAACTCCAAGAGACTTGTTCTAGAGGTAACTGCATCCAGCCCAGCACCAAGACTAAGGACCATTTTCAGAGACCAAAACAATTTAAGATCACTCACAACTCCATAACCACAATGCTAATTACCTACTTAAGCCTCCAGAACAAAGTGTGCTGCACTCGGATGTGTATGCCATAATTACAAGGTATTCCTCCCCGCTCCCGCTGTAAGACCCATTAATAGTATTTAATTTAATATGTATCTGGCTCTCCTCATTTCTAGTAAACTTAATATGTATTAGGAACACCATACAAGTTAATATTTGGCTCATAATATTCTAACACGCTTGTTCTTTGTGGCAATGAAACAAGCAATGAAACAAGCAATACGTAATTTCTAAAAACTGTATTTTGATGAAGCTATCACAGTACAAGTTAACGTCAGACCACAAAGACAAATACGAATAAAAAATATGACTAGTTAGTGAAAAACCTTGTTTTAGGGCTTATCTTAATAGCTAAAGCATTGTTCTTGCTGTTTAGGATCTTGCTTCATCCATTTTTGGTTCCTCATTGAAATGAACTTATTCACCTCCACTCATTCAGCATAAGCCACATTTGCAATAAAATCTGTCACCAGAAAAGTGCTCTTTGCCTGGTATATTTGGCATGGAAAGTGAAATTAACTGTTTTAAAAAAATATACATTAACAGTCCTCATGAACTGGGGAACCCCAGTCTCCCCAGGTCAAATGTGACAGCTCTATCCCGAGTGAATAGACTAAAGCTACTTGCTCTGGGCAAGGATCCAGTCCTCCTTTCTTAGAAATGATCTTTACACTTCTGTTGCATTGATAAAAGACTCGATCATGCCTTTGGATACATCTCTGACTTCATCAGAGTAGGGTGAGATAAATATAAAAGAGAGAAGACAGGGTCTGAAGTCAGGACATATTTCCTTGGATTCCCATATAGGTTTTGAGATGCTCATTTCTTGGAGGGAACTAAAGGGACCAGCTGAGGACAGCTACATAAATATCTGGATAGATGGGATCCCAGGCCGTTCATGTCATGTCACATCATACATCACATCAGATCACATCATTTTACCTTATCTGTTAATTCATAGATGACAAAAAGCACAAATCCTTTTTTAGACTGAGTACATCTTACTGAACCCAAGATGAGTTTGGCTTCACAAGGGGCCTCACAAATACTAAGTTTGCTTCTCATTATCTGCTTCAATAAAATGATAGTGAAACAATCTGAGCATTTACTCCAAAAACAGATGCTCAAGGCTGGAGAAAGGACGTATCAGATATGGTCCACTACAGCATCGCTCCAGCTGTACCCAGGTTTCACCAGGATAAGACTGGGGTGATACAGGTGTGAATCTGGCCCATATCTTTACATTGATGCAAAAAGGAACAGAGACCAAA
Organism: Corapipo altera; assembly: GCF_003945725.1. Taxonomy (NCBI): domain Eukaryota; kingdom Metazoa; phylum Chordata; class Aves; order Passeriformes; family Pipridae; genus Corapipo; species Corapipo altera. Next base: position 8,372,683 of record NW_020884897.1, on the reverse strand, counting down.
ATTCTCTGGCAGTTTTTCCACTCCGAAATCCAAAGACAGATTGTAAACCTCTAAGTGTGAAAATTATAGTTTAAAGAAAGACCTTCCTTCTGAGGGACATGTATCTCACTACCATCAGCTCGTAGTGTTTTCTCAGCACAAACCACACCAACTGTAGTGGTTGGATGCACAGCGAGGACTTGATGCTCAGTAAAACAACCCAGCCAGATTACTCAGGAGGTCCTTTCTAGCATAATTGTGATAAATTTTGGGAGCATCTCAAATAAAGCACAAGACTGCACTCAAATTTTAAAAAAGACAGAGAAGGAAACTCTAGTTTACACACCTGAAATAATTTACCAGTTGCTGTTACAGAAAGCGTGAAAGTTCCCTCTATTAAAAAAAAAAAAAGGAAAGAAAAAGAAACCAAAATTACTCCCTGTTGCCATCTAAGTTTGTTTATTTCGATCTTTTGATAATGGTTGGCCATTTGCACTATGCTGTTCTCCCAGAAAAGCAGTTTTCTTTGTTACTTTTATGGTTTTTTCATGTTGAATGATAAAAAGAAGATGATGCAGAGAGGCAAAATACTTTTAAATTTTTTTGGGAAAAAAACATATGATTAGAAGTAGACTTTGTCATAGCTGCACAGATTCCAAGCACCTGTGTTCCCTTTACGTGATCTGGTAATATATGGTTTTTAAACACACTTTGAGCCAAATCTATCTTTTAGGACCACTCAAAAATCAACAGATTTCACAGAAAGGAAATAGGACTGGAATACAAACCTTTCACATTAGTTTGAAACACACATATCTTAGTTTTATGTGCAAATGTATAAGAAACATTTTCCTGCTCTCAGACTTCAGTCAGAGCCCTCTGGCTGTAGGTTTTGCGTATGAGGTGAGCTCAGTATCCGCACTGAAGAACCCATCCCAGTATAAATTGGCTGTTTGGAAGCAGAATGAAATACAAACAGTTCAAATATTTGAAAGTTTTTTTAAAAATCCCTGTTTACATACACATGAAAGAAGGTGTTGAACTGGATTAAGAGTGAAGAAAGTCTTCCTTAAACACTGAAGGCATTATTTCCATTTTATATAGCATAGCTGCTCCACGATACTCAAATTATAACTTTGATGAAATATTCTGCAAAACTGGTCTGTCAGTAAGATATGGCAGCAAATATCCCACCTTGAGCAAAAGCTTCAGTCTTTTTAAAAACATTAAACCAGACAACAAATCTTTGTGTAACAGATTTAGGGGACCAGATGTTAAACTGTTGTAAATCAGCACTGCTCTAATGGCTTTGTGAAGCTCCAACAGTTTACACACACTGAGGGATGGACCGTGTTATTGTTGAAATATTTAACTTCGGAAATATTGTAGAAATACATAAATAAACTTTAAAATTATTACTTATTAACAATTTTTTAATCAGAGAGGGTTTTTTTTCTCCATGATATGACTGGTCATTTTATATTCTTCGGTGGTTACTCAATCTGTAAAGGTGACCTATGCATTTTCAGAACTTTTTCTTTGTTATGAAGCCTACTGTTACTCTAAAAATTCTACTGCTTTGAATGAACTAATCTTGTTACCTTAAAACCATGGCTAAGTAGTTAATGACCTTTTAAACAGTGATTTCATAGAGTATTGGAGCCTGAAGCAGATACTCTCCCACTTTATCTTCTGGTGGCACAGCAACAACCTCAGTCGAGTCCCAGCTTTGGGTGAGATTTATGACCAAATATTTTATACTGATTAGTAAATATTTTGGACAAAAAAACCTCACCCCAACGATGAAAGGCATAATCTCTGTCAGGAATATTTTGATGTTTTTTGTCATTTCTTCAGCAAGAAAGCTTTAATTAAAAAAATTGTTACACTGGTGGTGCTCAGGTTGAGTGAACGCTTATATCGGGATCAGTAGGACATTGATATGGAAATTTTAAAGGAATGGCTTGTTTTAAGAAAACTGCACACATTCCACTAAGCTATTTCACCTTTAAAAGGACAAATATTTGGAAAGTTTCCCATCGTCATCTCAACAACAGCGACAAAAACTTTGTAGCTCGTAGCTATAAAATCTGAACTCTTTCTGGTCTGGAAATACAGATGAAAAGATCATCTGTTATACACATAAAAATTAATAAGTTTGTTGAAATTATCTTAGTAATCTTTTTCTGCTGGAAAAGGAAGTTCAGTTTTTAAAGACTCCAACTCTGTGACAATCAGATGTTGATTTTGTGAAAATTGGCACAACTGAGATGAATACCTTGGGGTAAAAAAACCCCAAACACAGAAATAAGTTAGAATACCCAATTCCCCAATAAACTCCACATTCTCACCAAAATCTCTGCACATTTCATGTCAAAATATCAGAAACAGAAAAACAGTTAAAATAATAATAATAATAATAATAATAATAATAATAATAATAATAATAATAAGACTAAGGAGTGCAGGTGCATTTAAAGATTAAAAGTAGAAACCAGAGGAGGTATTACAATGGCAAAAATTGATAAGGCAAGGAGAAAAGTGGTGTTTTCACCTTACTTCAGTCTGAAATCAGGAGCTGATCTTTTCTGTGACCTTTGTGAGCAGCCTTTGCTCAGCCACCTAAGGAAGGAAAAGTTCCCTGTGATTTACTGATGTCCTGCCCAGTAACACTTTGCTGAAAGTACCTGTTTCTTTAATTAAAAAAAAATATTTTTCAAACTAGAAAAAACCAGGTTTTCTTCTTGAAGTACTTCCACCACTGGATGTGTTAAGTTGAAAATTAGAGCATGTTAAACAACTTTGGGCAATAAATGAGAAAGGAGGAACAGCGTGAGGCATAACCATGACAGTGAGTCAGGCTCTTTTAGATACGCTCTTTGAAACAGATTAAGAAGGATTTTTAAAAAACAGAATGAAGCAATCTATTCTCAATTTCTGTCTTCCAACATCTTAAATAATTGAGTGTCCAACTCTTCCTTTACAGGGCACGGACACGACTCGTGCATCCCCACCCAAGATGGCATTTTTGCAAAGCCCTGAAAACTATCGCTCATTTGAACTGAAAAATTGCCCCCCGATGACGGGTTCTCCTATGATTTTTACATCACATAAACACAGTTTATGGAGAAATAGCTGCTAGAAAACCACCTGGAAAGCACCCAAACTCCCGTGGTAAAACTGTCACTGCCCAGGTGGGTTTTGGGTGTTGGTTTTGGGCACTTGCTGGTGATGGGGTTGGCCATGGATCAGCCTTGGAGAACAGAGCCCAGCACACTGAACCCTAAGACTCCCATAAACATAAAAAATATCCCATCTCTCTCTCCAGAGGGGACTACGTTAGTGTTTAAATTCACTTTCCCTTGTCTTCCCAGTGTAACCTTGTTGCTGACGGGTTTTTAGATCAAACTTTGTATTTTAAAACAAGGAGTGACACAGCCCAGCTCTTTAGTAAACCCCATATGGATCCTTCAGTGTCTTGTAGTGTTTGGAGAAATCTGTGCTTATAAATCCTATTGCAGGGCAGGGACGCAAAGGCTAATCTCTGTCTTCACTGTTCTTTTTCCTAGTTGCACGGGGAGGAAAACTGTGAGAAAATATGTAATTCCAGAGTGCTGTGGCAGCATTAAACCACAGCTTTGCACCCCATTTATTGCTTTTATTAACTGTAATCTTGCAGAGAGTGTTAAGGTAAGTGGTAAATGGTTTAATGGCAGTTTAATATTCTGCACATACCCATAACAGACATTTTAGTTGCTTTTAATTGATGTAGCTGCTAGCTTTGTTAAACTCTCCAGGAGAGTAGTTCTCACTGGGAATGAACCTCCTAGAAAGTATCAGTTTGCAAAAACACAATAGTTTGAGTGATAATTGTGCAGAAAGAGACTTCTGGATTTCTTTGCAGCAGAATAAGAGCGTTTTGTTTCACTTTTCTATAACTCAACATCGGGTGCCTAAATTATAGTCAAACTTGGCAAACAGCTAAATAAAGAAACACGCGGGACGAGTCACTTTTAAGATAAAATGGGGACTAGAAGATTTTAACCGAACAGAACATTTTATAGCTGTGAGCACATAAAAAGAAAATCAGTTAGGAGAAGTCCTAGTGTTGCTTAAACAGTAGCTTTCAGCACCCATAAAATATGTGGTGTTAAATTATTTTCCACTTATAAATCAGATGGCTCTGGTCTGTACATTACCACAAGCTTTAACTGGTTTCTGGCTTCTTACTGGCCTTCACATAACTCCATTTAACCCTGAATGAAATGCTGCTGGCACGGCACTGAGCGCCAACTATCACAACTAAAAATATATCTAAGTCCAGAAAGAGCACACAGAAAATTATTGCAATCAGCAAAGAAAATTAAAGACCAATTAAAAAAAAAAAGTCTCTGTTATTCCATTGGGCTGACCAGCAATGGGTACCTCCTGTCTGGGGGAGGGAGGGGATAAAGAAAAAGGTAATCTCCTCAAAAACTAACTTTCAGACTTTTTTTAAGCTTGTAAAAATAGTAGGGGATCTGAAGGTGCATCTCAGCAGGTTTTGCCTGCCTGTCTAGCACCGAGACTTTTTGCGTGATCAAAGAATACATGACAGTGAATGGATCTATGCTTGTAAATATCAAACGGTTTGATCATGCTAAAAGACTTTATTGAAGTTTCCCACTTTCTAATCAAACAAGAAACATCCACCTCCGGTAGCTACAAAAAAAAAGTCTGCTATGATATTAGAATTAAGGAAAAGTGCTGAACAGGACTTGAGGAGAAGGGGTTTTCTTACCATAATATTGGACATTCATTAATGTCGTGTTGGTAGGCTGAGAGAAAACTGCAGTGCTTATTATTTTGCCATGGCACAGTATAAAAAGGGTTTGATTTCACCAATATTAAGTCCTCAAGAAAGAGCCATGTTCACATATGTAGACTTTTAAAACAAAATTAAAAGCATAATAATGAAATGAATACATCACTGACTTGGTTTGTTTTTTTTTTCTCCCCCTGTTTTATGGTGAAATCCACAAGCATAAAATTCTGCAACTGGCCTGTGGAGAGGTTTTCTATACTGTTCCTGTCGCTTAGTATGATAATTTAGCCAAAAAAAAAAAAAAAAAAAGTTAAAAATGCCATTCTAAATGAACACACAGAGCTCTGAATAAAAAGAGCCAATAATTTACAGTAGGATGATAAGAGTGTAATATTGCTTTAATATAACGTATTAATGAAAATTGCCGTTGTAAGATAGATAAGACCTAATAATATAAGTCTCATTGTGTTCTGTGAGTTGGAGGCTTTGGTAAGTTATATGTTAGTGCTGCGTGGCTGGCGTGAAGCCTGACACAAATTCGAAGACTCACCGTTTCCAACGCCACCAGTGTCTGAATTTATTTTCCCTGGAAAAACATAGACAGGTACTTTCCTACTCTGTCAGGTATTACTGTGCTCCTCTGCCATCTCCTGCTTGCTGCAGAATTTATAAAAACGTGTTTTCATTATCTTAAATTCAATTTAATAAATTTATTTTCATCCCACTTTATATGTAGAACGAATTAGATTTAAAAAAAAAACTCTCTCTGTGGCTTTTTTTAGTCTTTATTCTTTATCATACTAACATTTTTTTAAAGGGTAATGGGGTGATACAGCGAATGGCAGATTAATTTCTTGTCCTTATTTTCATGCCAGGGTAGCTCAGCATCCTCTGTAGTGTTCCTGCCGCTTTTGCAAGCATCCTATATTTGCAACGTTGAGGACTTATACTTCTGTTTATTAAATGGAAGCTTGTTTATCTGTGCTAATTGCCAGGAAGAAAACTAAACTACTTTCCCCTCTGTGGACCACTATTTATAGTCAGGAAGAGCAGCCCTGCACATATGCAGGGGTGTATTTGTGTGAAGGAGGCGAACGTGCGCTTACAGCAATCTCGTCTGCCAGAAGGGAGGAAATTATCTTGTTGGTGTAAGAAGGCTGGATGAGCACAGAGCGTGGGTTTTAAACCCAAAATGTGATTTTGAAGGGGGAGACGGGGAGGTGAAAGCTTTTGAGCACATCCATGAAAAAAAATAATAAAAGAAGTTTTTAACAGCGTGGGCTTTGATATCAATATTTTGCCTGTGCCTTCAGAAAATACTTTTACAGAGTTCTTGAAGATGCACAAAACTGCAATTTGTTCTCCAAAAGGGTTCGAGGCTGCTATTAGAGGACCTGAGGAGGAGAGGGCATTTATCCCTGTCTCCTCTTCTCTAAGAAAATCACTCTGGAAGATGATGATTTTTCTACACTATCCCACAGACTGCTCTGGCTTTTGTTTCCAAAATATCCAGAAAGTTTTTCTGTGCAAAACCCACTACCAGAAACCCTGTCGTCCATTTTGGAGGAAGTACATTTTTTTCTAAATAATTTGCTACTCCTTGTGTCTGTTCTGTCACAACTGAGAGTAGCTCTATCATGGCAGAGATGACAAATAAGAAATGTCTGTAATAAATCAAATTTGTTCTGGAAAGTTTATTTTCTGGGGATTATTTGTCCAGGAAGATTATAAGAGAGAACTTTGTGGCATCACAGATAGCGTTCACCAGTGCTCCAGATTATGTGTTTTCAATAAATATTACAAATACTCTGACAGTTTAAAGTATACAAACTTATTTCTAAGAACTTCTTTTCCAACTTCTAGTACTTTTTATGAGCCCTGTTTATCACATCCCAAGTAATGGTTACAGCCTTTAAATCTCAAACACCCCCCCCCCCCCAATATTTACAAGCGTTGATTCAGAGATCGATATTTTCATGCATATTCCTGCACTAAAGGCAGCATGTTGAGGAAGGATAACCTCACTTCATTTAAAATCTTAGAGTACTTAGTGCCTTATATTCTTTTCAGATTCAGAAATAAAAATAAATGTAAAAAAAAAAAAAAGGCAGCAACACAAAAATGAGGGAAAGAAATAGAGGAATGGAGGAAGATCTTAAATAAGCTTAAGGAAGCATTTCCTTACTTTGTCAGGATTGAAAAGAGGCCTTACTTATTTGGAATTATATATTTTACAGAGAAAGAAAACATTAAACATTTATAAAATACATTTTCCCTAGCAGGTGATGGCAGTGGGCTGGCCAGCCCTTCTAAGGACAACTCTTGTCTGATGGCAATGAAGAGTTCATCTAAAAATGAGTAACACATTTTTAACCCTGCCCTCTCATGTCTCACAGTCCAGCTTAGTGGCTGCAATTAGCAGTTAAACAGGAGAAACAAATGCCTGCATTTTGTTGCAAGAGGGTTAGTTTCATTTCTGACCTGGAAGTGACAGCGCAGACACACAAGGAGCAAAAAATCACGTAACACCAGGAGGAAAACACACCATGTTAGCTGGGATGCTCAAATTATGCTGCATTAATATGCACGGGAGAATTAAAAGAATTAAAAGCCTTTAAGAAAGGGGAGTTTTGCTATGTTTTGTTTTTTTTCTTCTCTTTAAAAGCCATGTAGTGTCACTGCTTATTCAACAACAGCCCACTTCTCCTCCAAAGCAGTACGCTGGGTTTGAAAAAAACACCCAACCCCACACGGCTGTAGAGAGAGCACATGTTACATCAGACACAGTACCTGATTTTTCACTGCACAGCTTGTCAGCTAGATAGTCTGCCTCTTGGGCGATAAGTGAGAATATTTCATCTTCATACTCCTCTACGATACTTTCCCACTGTAAGGATGAAAAAAAGGAGGATACTCGTACTGTGCTTTTTTTTTTTTTTTAATAGCTGGAAATAAGCAGGGCGGCTGCGAGGAGTCCTCGGCTCGCTCTGCTCTCCTTGCCCTACACAGCGTGGGGATGAATGGGGAATGCCCAAGAATTCATGCTACCAAAAATTACTTAAACTTCATGCCCAGCCTCACTGTTGTTTCAAAAACACATTCATGGACTGGGGGGGGGGGGGGGGGGGGGGGAAGCCCCTCCAAAAGGCATTTTACTTGGTTAGGGACACCCGATCCCACCCCCCGCCCCTTTCAACATGGACTCGTGGAGGAGGCACTCGACATTTAAATAAAACAAGCCCATCTTGTAGTCTGATATTAGTGGTCACGATGTGCAATAAATACAGCTCCCTGGCCTTGCAGATGCAGCTCTGATTTCAGTGCAGATAGAGCAGTCGACAGCATTGAGTTGCTGAGCCCCCCCCTCGCCCTGGCATTTAGGGAGCTGCTGAGAATTCACCTCGGTGCCACAAAATGGGTCTCTACCCCCCCATGAAGGGTAGGTGAGTGCAGGTCCAAGGGGATACACCACTCAGCCTGGTGTTTGGCACCTTGTAAGAAGTCAGGGTGCATATTAAGAGGGAATTCCTGTCTCCAAAATCTAGCCTTCAACCCATGAACAAGGGGAAGCTCTTTAACATGGGCGGAGAAAAACCATACTGAAATAAAATCTGCTTGCTGGAAGTCATGCTCAGTATACACACACACACACACACACACACACAGAGAGAGAGAGAGAGAGAGAGAGAGAAAGGCTCTTTGCTGTGCTTGACTAAAAAAATCAAAGCAATACCTGCCAGGACACGCAATAACCGTGAGCTGGCAGTGACCGAGGCAGAGCTGTGCCTGTGCTCCTCACTGTCTCACTCCCCTGCTTCTTTCAAGTCCCAAACTGCTCAAAAGGCCAGGGCCAGCACAACCCCCTGGCTTTTTTGTAAGTCCTCTTTTTTTTTCCCACAATTTTCACAAGAGTTAAAAAAAAAAAAAAGACCCCAAAAGCATTAAAAAATATATATATAGATATAGATATATGTGTATATGAAGGCTCTGGCACAAAGCCAGGCAGAGCACCTCAGTGTTTTTAGTAGAATTAGCTGAGAAAACCCATCCCTATGCCACAAGGCCTAAGGAAAAAAAAAAGGATGACATCCCTCCCCTCCTCCCCTAATTTGTCCATAAATATTTGAAACTCCAGTTAGCAATCTGGATTTTAGCCACTAGTACAATTCCCTTATTTCCTGCACATAAATCAGCAGAGATATTTTTTTTCTGGGAAATGCTGATTTATATTTAATCACTTAGAAAAAATCCATGAGTAAATTGTAGTTTTGAACTGTTGAAGTTTAGGAAATCTGTAACGTATAAAGCAGCTGGTCTAATCCGTGGGTTACTTCTGCAAGTGCCTTTTGTAAATGCTTTATTCATATTTATGAAGCCCTAAATAGATCCAAATACATTTCTAAATAACGTTATAAAGCATCTGACAAAATGTAGTGTTATCACCAAATATTCAGCCGGTTTTTGTGAGGAACCAGTGTGGAGTATGTTAAAATATGGCAAGAATCTTAAAACAAGGCACGATCTGCATGAATTTGCTAGTGACGAGAAAGGATGGGCACACTGACACAGCTTTGGCTGGAAAATAAAAGGTTACTCATTCGTTATGTTGGCCTACCCCAAATTTCAAAGGTTTGTAAGCATCAGATTAAACACTGGTTTTTTTTTTATAATCTGCATAGATTTTTCTCCCCTCGCCTAGGAGCAAATCTATCCCATCTCTTTTTCTGTCCCAACAACTCTGTTAAGTTGCTCTCTGACTTAGCTAAAGGAACCTCATGGAGGAAGAAATTGATTTTTTTTGCTTATTATATCACCAAAAAACCCACACTTCATACAGATAATGCCCAGTTAGATCGCAGAAAGAGAAAAAAAAGAACATCCCTCTCGCTATGCAGAACCGTTGACACATTACATTACACACGTAATTAAAAACGTCAGCTCCAGCTAAGGTGGCCCTGGAGAACCTGTGCCGACCCTTCCGGCTCACACCCACCGCGCCCCTCGCGCCCCTCGCCCTCCTCCAGAAGCCAGCCTCCCAGTTTGGAACCTCCCGGCAGCCCGAAGAGACCGCGGCGAAGGGACACGGCCGGCGGCGGCGGATGTTTCGGGCCATGAAAGCCCTTGGCGCTCCAGCCACTTGTTTCTCTGGTTGAAGAGGAGTTTGCAAAAGTCCTGGGCTCTCAGTTGTTGCTCTGCCTTTTAGCCGCTGCTCGCCAGCTCAGATGCAGCTGTTTAATACCTCCCAGGGGTTTTGTGCAGAAAATAATAGCTTACAAAACCTAGCTTCTCCCAGGTTCTACTATTTCAGCTTTATTTCCGAACAGCTGGTCCGTGTCTTTGTCCATCCCCTTCCCTCCCGGCCGCGGCGAGAATTCAGCAGGAAACCTCTGTCCACTACCTACGCCCTGAGAGCCACCACCGCTGGTGGTTGGGGTCAAAGAGCAACCCTCGCCCTTGGAAACGGGGACAAAAAAAAACCCCCCAAACTTCGCGCCCTGTCTAGACAGGTCAAGGTGCAAGATGCTCCTCTCCCTGTTGCGTCTTCCGGAAAGGGGCGTGAACCGGAGCCAAGTGCACAGCAAACACCCGCGCTGCATCCCTGCCCCTTTAGAAGACTTCTTTTTTTTTTTTTTCTTCTTCTTCTTTTTCTCTCCACCCTCTGCTGATCAAAGTAGGAAGTTTTCATGACAACCATAGTCAAAGGGCCTGCATCGCAAATGAACTCGATTTCGGCGATGTTGATATATCCCGGCTCCATTGTCTCTTTTCAGACACAGTATGAACCCTTCCGGTCTCAATGATTACATTACAGAAGGACTTTCACATGTGGGCTTCATTTGCACAAAGGGGTTGCCTTGCTTCACCACCATCTGGCCACAAATCAGATAAATAAAGGCAGGAGAATTAAAATTAAAGCTTAGAGGGTTTTTTTTCCCTCTCTGTCCCCCTTCGTCTTCTTCTTGCACCAGGGTCCATTATGAAATCTCTCCCTCCCCCGGTCACATACGGATGGGGAATCTGCTTTTTATGAAACCTGGGAAGAGCAAAAAAGTGACTAAAAAAAAAAAGAAAAAAAAAGTCTGGGAAACACAAAAAAGTGCCTAGTAAAAAAGGAGGACAAAAAATTATAATAAAATGACGGCAGCCTTTTGCTCCCAATCCTGTTTGTAGGGCAGCATGACTTATTTTACAGGAAAGACAGTCTCATACAAACCCCACATTTTGTTATTAAAATTCTGTCTCATCTACTGGGATGCAAATTTTTTTTTTTCAAGAAAGCACAATATCTCACAAACTGAAAAAATACATAGTGGTGGTAGAAGGTGGTGGCAGAAACTTGTGGTGTTTGAAACTTGTGCTCCAGACTCTGATGCTTCTTTCTCCTACTGGGACGGAGAGTGCAGAGTCTCTGGCAGCTCAGGCACAGAGCAAACACTTTCCCCCAGAAAACCAAGAAATACGTGGCAGTTTCTGAAGGTAGAAAATAAAAAATCCTGTGAACGTGGGAGGAAGATTTTACAGCCCTTATGACAGAAGGTGAGATTCGACCATACAATCTAATTCCTGCCCTGGCGTCACTTCTATTGAGGTCAGTGTTGTTTCGGGTGGGATTTTCTTTTTTTGCAATCTGACTACTATAACAATAAATTGCACTAAATTTCGTTCCCCTTCTAAGCTGCACCCAGGAGAGTAACTTAAATTAGTTGAGGGGGAAAGCCAGTTTTCAGGTCTGCATTTCTTTTCACATAGAGAGATTCTGTATCATCAGCAGAAGGGTTTTACTTTGCAAATTCTGGAAAAAAGACATAAATTTTTTTCATGTCTGTACTCCAACCAATATTCAGGTGTGTAGTCATATCCCCTGAAGCTTCCTGGCTGGTCAGGAAAGTACTGAGTGTGGCTGAGTCAAAGCCCATGGATGCTGCAGGGCACCCTACACAAACACAGGTACTCACATCTCCTGAACGTTATCATGTGCAGCACAACCAAGGACCGACCTGGAAGAAAACATATCCAATATCTGAAAACAAGAATGAACCCTGAAAACTTATGTGACAACCCCCACAAATTTACAGAAAGGGTTTTGCTGAGTGTGCTTTCTTTTGGATGCACAAGTAAGTTTCTGTGCACTTACTCGCACCTATGTGATGGGGTTCAGGATTATATTTAGCATCATATTTAGATTTGGGCTTCCCTGAAAATGTAATGAAAAATATTGGAGAGATAGGATATACATAGAAAAGATGAATAAAAATACAAGAACTTAACTTGCCAGTAGCTGGATTTACTCGTTTTTTCTTTCTGTCTAGTAAAAGATATATTGGATGCTCAATCTCTGCATAACTTTGCTTTCCCTCATTTGGTTGGAGTCAGACTCACACTTCAGGTAGAAACTACCATTATCTGAGCATGTTTCTTGCAAACCTACGGATGCAGAAGCTGCCAGGGCAGTCTATTAATTTTTGGTGTCTATTTGTTGGGTTTTGATGAGGGAAATCTTTGCAGAAACAAATGCAACTTGAATTTAAGCAAAGTATTTTTGTGCTGAGCTGTGCTCTGCCCGGTGTGCAGGGCTCTAGGCAGTTGAGAGTGCTCTTTCTGAAAGTGTTTTAATAGTAAGAGAGGAATAAGTATTTGGACAAGTGGTGGAAAACTAAAGCCTTTCTTTCTATACTGTGAAGATTTTGAATAGTACTTGTCAATAAAGCAACTCCTATTGTAATTGTACCGGAGACATGGGCCTCCACCCCGAAAAAGCTGTCTCAGAGATACTAACCTCATTAAAATATGAATGAAAAGGCAGCCATCATTGTAATGGGAGAAAACCATTTACTCAGCAACAAACTTTATCTTCTATCTTGCGTAAAAACATAAATATGATATCCAGCAGGTTTTTCATTACATTTGACGAGGAAGTTGATGGATACAGAATTTTTTTTTTTTAAGTTTTCAAATAAGTCACAAAATTTGCTCCTTCCTTCCCTGCTTTTCTACTGAGTGTTTCAAAATTGGAAGCACCTTCAAATGATTTGAAATCTTTAAAAAGGAAAAAAAAAAAAGAGGGCTTTGTTTCTTTGGGGAGTTTTTTTTTTCAAAGGTTTAAGGAAACTTTTGCATTTGTTTTTGTGTTGTGGTGGGTTTTTTTTACTTTTTTTCGCTCCAGAATATTTCATCCAATTTCAAAAGAAAACAAGAGAATTCATTACAGACCACTGTGACAACACCTTAATAACAGTCAATTATAGGGAGCTCAAATGCCTGTTCATTACTATGTCTCCGTTAATCTAGTCCTAAATTTCTTACTTGATAGATACAACTGGCCAAGAATACAATTGCATTACAAAATGCAATGAAAAATATACACAGTGTAAGTGCAGGAAGTAGGCAGTTTCAAAATAACTGAGCTGTCAATCAAATATTTGTCAAAATAATTAGACCTATCTAGTCTTTTTTTTAATAAAAAATATGGACAGACTCAGAACGGATAATATGGAAAGCTTTAGGTTTAAACAGGAATTGTTTCAATGAGTTGGAAACAAGTCTTTTAAAATGTTTCATGTAGTTTAATCATTATCTTTTCATCCACAAAAGTGTTCAAATCATTTTTGATATTAGTTAAAAGTCAATATTTAGAAGTGAAAATTCAAACCTCCTTTGCTCTAGGCTAAAACAGGAGCAACATGAATGCCGAGCTACTCTAAAGGCTGATGGGATATATAATTAGCTATTATGTTAATTGAATCCACTGTGAGTTTGTTGTATGAGATTTCTTCATATAATATGCAAATAGCTTCGAAGGTTTAGTTTTATTAGACAATATAATTAGAAATCTTCTAAAGGACTGAATTCTAATGAGGCATAATAAAGCTTTGTAAAATATCTGTTTGCTGGGTGAGCAGACCACCTGGGCTTAATCAATACCGGGAACTTTGTTGTGTAACAGCACATTTGAAAAAAGTTTAAGAATTTACCTTTCTAGTCCCATTCATCATAGTTTTATTTTAGGAGAAGGACAGTTCATTTTGGCAAGGAAGGGATTAAATTCTTGTAATAAGGAAGGAGGTGAAATTCCTGTAATCTGAGGGGACGAAGTAACTTAAAAAATAAACTGTTTGAATTCTGCTTATTTGAAAGAAAATAAAAATAAACTGAAAAAAACCCTCTCCCAGCTGTAGCACCAGTTACGTGCATCTCAAGATGCTTAAAGTGAAATGTTACATGAGCAAAGTTAGCCATTATTCCTGCCATTAAATGCCTGCTTCAAGCAGATGTACATACTTTAGCTTCTGTAGTGTAACTAATCAGCGTAACTTCACTTTTAGTAAAATAGCCCAACATGTTAATATGTGGAATTAAACACTCTCTTCTAAAGAAAGAAATTCACACCAGGATATGCTGGAGCTGGTCCCGAATTCCACCTTCACATTCCACTTGCTTTAAGACCACCACCAAAGACAAAGCTTAAATTATTTTAGCTAATGCCAGAATGCCAAAAATGCGTAATCTCTCATCTAATTCGCCTTGTTCGCACTTTAGACTGTGCCAAAGCTGCGTTATTCAGTCTTAATATTAATTGAAAATAATAAAGACAGGATATTTTACTCTAGTGTCGCATTCAGAGAAGGGTATCTTTTTCCCCCCTACCAACAAGAATCAGTAGCAACACATCAGGAAAAAATCAGAAATGCTGATTAAAGCAGTAGATTTAACCAAACAAAAATGAAGCATGATCACAGTAAGTGCCCTGACAGCTCGCTGGAGAGGGGAGGTAGAAGACAACCCAAAATGTAGCGAGGCTGGAGCTACCTATGAAATGTTTCATTTCTCTCTGCCATACCGAAATACTTCTGGCCCTGTGCTTCACAGAGATGCTCTCTGCAATGCCAAAAATCTGACAAACCCACACTTAACAAAGGCAATGAATATATTGCTGTGAATATATCATAAACTTATCTTGCTTTGTATAGCATATTATAAATCCGTCATACCCAGATCTGGGTGGACACCTAACTGGTACCAGTAGCTGTCCATTATCACTTCTCTGATCCATACACTTAAAATCTGCAGCAGCAAGTGTTTATTCCTCTGAATAATGAGGATCTCAGCACGGCAGAAAAGAATAACATTGTACACATCATTTTCAGTTGAAATTAAAGAAAAACAAAAATCACCAAGTTTGTTTTTCCGAGTTCTGCTCCAAGTTGTCCAAAAGTTGTTTGTGATCTCTCAGAAACTGCCTCTGCTTCCCACCACCATTTGAGGAAACAAATAGTCAGTCAAAGCCAACCTTTCTCCCCAAATGTGAACTTTATTCACACTCCATTTTTTATTTCTTCCTTAGATTCAAAGCCTCTGAAGGAAATAGCCTGGAGCAGCCTTCAGAAATCAGGACCGTGCCCTGGAGAATTAGTGTCAGAAGAGGATGTTACCTGTTTGCCTTGCCTGCTATCCTCCCCTTATCCCTTAAGGGAACAAAACCAGGCGGATGCTGCCTAATGTTAATTAAATCACTCTGTTAATTAGAAGTAAGGTGCTTTAGCAACAAGCAAACAAAGGGCTCTATTCCTCCCTTGCTCTGCAGCGTGGACTCAAATGCACTCAAATGCTGACTGGATAAACTCAAGAAGCAAAAAGAAGCTGAGGAGGAACCCATGTGCTTTGATCACATCTTTCCCACCCCTTCCTCAGGCGAATTGAGCTCTCCTAAGGAAGGGCTGCTTGCAAGGGATGCTGGATATTGTTAGGAAAGGTTGACTGGACAGAGAATCTGGGAACAACTCATATACGTGACTCAGCATATACAAGTACTCAGCAAAGGAAAGGAAATATGCAATAAAATTAAGTTTGATAATCTATTGTGCTGGAAAAAGTTTAAGTGTTCAGATCCTGTTGGCCACATGTGGGCTAACAGACTCAACAGGCACCATCTCAGGCACTGAAATACGGCTGTCCATGCTGCTGGGCTTGGGCTTGGGCCAGCTCCTTGGAGGGAACAACTGGGAAGGTCTGTGAGGTGAAGTGCTGAGCAGGTCAGGCTGGAGGTGAACACCTCTTTTTGGAGTGCATGGATAGACTTCACCCGGTCTCAGGAGACCTTGGTGCTGGAGAGTATGCCATGGAATTTCGTTGAGGGAAAGAGAGCAAAGATGAAGTGCTGGCTTGCTGAGATTCCCACAGGATACAGATCTGAGCTGAGTAAGTGCATCCCAGGAGCCACTGATTCCCAGTTAAGGGGTGATGCTCCCCTTAGGTGTCCCCTGACAATACCTGCTAGGTCACCTCATCCCTGGGGATGACACCATGGACTTCCCGAACCTCTTTTTCCATCCCTGAGGGTAGGTGAGTCAAAAGGGTTTCTGCTCCCTGGTGTTCAGAATAAAACAGCAAGTTCTTCTCACTGGTCTATTAAAGTTGTAATTTTAAAGCAGCAACACGTCTGTCAGGGGACAGGCTGAGACTGGAGCGCTGGAAATAACACTGATAAATGGAAACCCCACTGGAAATTTTTAACTAGTCTTACACATGACAGTAGATAAAATTTTCTAATCTGTGGACAATTTCTATGCTTCATAGATTTTCATAGCTAAAAGCTCAGAGATCCTTAAACTCCTCTGTCCTTCTCTGCCTGTACTCTCTGCTCAGAATGGCAGGTCTTCAGCCTCCCTCCCCTGCTCCCTGGGGAAATCCTCCACATCCTCCACAGCACTAAACCTGCACTGGGAGTATCACACGAGCCTCCATCCACTGCTGCTTCTTACACGCTCCCAGGGCAAGTAAAGGGTGGCAGGTTTCAGCTACTTGGCTGCAGCTCTCTGAGACCACCTATAGACTTAAGCCTGTTAAATTAACCTTAATACCTTCATTATTCCTCTGCTGGATGGTAACCATCTGGCCATGACTTCGAGTTACAGTTAACCTAGGCTCCTGCTTAGATTTCAACCGAAATCCCTGTTTTTTGCCCTCACTATCACAGCAGTGATTGAGGCTGGGGTAGGTTTAAACTGCTCTGTGTCTCCCCAGCATCAGCAGGGATGTGGATTGGTGAATGCTATTCCAGTTTACTCCAGAGTAGGAGCCACCAGCTGTACAGTGACTCCACACTGCTTATCTCTGGCTGTCCTCTGGTGCCCACACTCACCCCTCTGTGAAGACAAGGGGTTGGAAAAACAGGCCTCCATGTAAATGATAGTTCCTATATACTTTTGGCTATTCTCTTTGCTTGGGGACTCAGCTAATGCAGTTACATTTTCACCTAAAATAGCCTCTAATGTGACAATAGGAGCATGGATACTGCCCAGGCTAGAGTCTCCATTTTGCCTTAGAGGGTGGATTTTGTGTCTCCTCTGACTACTCCATCCTCACTCACTCCACTTGTGCCTGAAGCACCTTACATATCCCTGACTCTGGCACAAGGGCCACTTCTTATGGCCCCATTTACTGAGCCCTCCACTACAGCAGGGGCCATTCCTGTTTTCAAGGTCCCGTTTCTGTTCTCAAGGTCCCATGTGCACCTTCCCACATGTACAGGGAATGATGAAATACATCACACAGTCCTTGGGGACAGAAGCTTCAGGTGACATTGCCTGTCCTCAGTCAAGACCAACAGATTTTTTTCCCCTTCCTATCTCTGGACAGAAAGCAATACACCCTTTCACCACCTGAGAAAACTCTGTTAAGCCACCCCAGCCGAGTGACACAAGACTTTTGAAGAGAGAATCATGAATTAGCAGACAGAAAGAAAAAAACTTACAAAAGAAACGCAGCCTGGGCTGGGCTACCATGTCTTCTTATCACATCTTATCACTTTACGTAATTTCTTTTTTATTTCTTAATAAAGCTGTCAGTGGCTGCACTGCTTTTGCATGTCCAAGATAAAAGAAGTAAGCAGGAGGTTTACTTCAAAGATATTTCTGGGTCACAAGGTACTACAGAGACATGGCAAACTGTCCATTTGAGGTGTGTTTCAAAACATTTCACAGACTCATGTTATTCTATACTTACAGTCAACGCTTCAAAGCATTGATCCTTTGACTTTAGTGGGACAGAAGTGCATACTTATATGCTTCACTATATGTATCATATATGTATGTGTGCTTAAATATGTGCTTAAATATTTAGATCATGCTTACAGAGGTTATCTAAGTGCACTGGATGCAGAAGATCCAGAAGAGCCTCACTCCAATTCTGCAGCACAAAATCACTATGAGTGTGCCCATCCTAAGAAAGGGTGTCTAAGAGCAGTTTAAGTCTGTCTGAATGATGGATCAAGAGCAGAAGTGATCCAGGTGAGCTCTGCACAGAGAAGAACAATTGACTGCCCAGGCGACTTATGTATTTTATACCAGATTTTCTACAGCAATGCACAGTTCCAGCCTATGTCTAGTGTGGTATAAATCCTGCTCAAAACTAGGGAAAACAGAGTGTGTCCCAGCTTCAGAGCCCTGGTCCTGTCTTCTACTAGAGAAAGCTGTAAATCACAAAGCTGGCATGCTTGTAGCACAAAAGTCATGGGCATCCTCACTGCTGCCCCAATGAGCATCACCAGCAATCCCAGCAGCCATGAGAAAAACAGATACTGCCTTTTCCTTCAGTCAGTCTGAACAAAAACAAGGGCATTCAGCATCTGTGAAAGGTATTCCAGGAATGTTGGAGATGTTATTCTTTCTCCCAAAAAATTCTATTGCAAACATTTAAAGCTGCCCTTCAACACATCTACCTGCATACCTGCCTAGAGGAAGGCAGTGGAAATTCATAACCTCACCTATGAGCAACCTAAATTAAGCTTCCCTACTGCCCAAAAATTGACTCTGATTAACTTACTGGTGAAAAGAGCCCCAGCTGACAAATAAGCATCACCAAGTAATTCTGTGCAGACTTATCAGCTATCGCTTACCAGAGGCAGAGGGGATTATCACCCCAGCTGGCAGGAGCAGCCACCTCTCTGCTGCACTTACAGGTACCAAAGGTCAGCTCCTTCCAGCCACTAGTTGGGACTCCCTGCCTTTCTCCAGGGAGTTAACCCCCATTCCACAGAAAACTAAGAGCTGGTTTTACTTAAACACTGGGAAATGTTTATACACATAGGGAAATTAACAATAAGAACTAGTTTCTCTTTTTATTTTAAGGGGTTGGTTGTCCCTGAAGCATCCCTTGTGTACAGCTGCTAGGAAAAGTTTGGTTGTTTTTCTGTTCAGTGCATGAAGGTATTTGATAAAATTGGATGTTATTTTGGTTAAAAAAAAATGTGGAGAGCAGTCAGTTTCTTGAAATAATCCTTATTTTCTACAGTTAAGCCTTTCTAATTTCTAGCTTCGTTTCTGGAATGTTTCTATGGATGGTAGATTCAAATATTCCAAGCACATGCGTAATTTTATGAGCCATCTGCTCTAAGGATACATTTGATAGTGCCTTAGATACAGCTGTGTAACTTTTCCAGATTATTCTAAGCATTTATGAGTGCTTTCCTAAAGCAAAAGTGCATACAAATCTATAAACGCCAAAGTCATTTGTTTCCAAAGCATATGCAAATTAATGGGGATAATTGCACACACAAAACCATTACATAAAACCAGGCATACCTGCGTACCATGAGCTAAATACCATGAGCATAAATCTGTGTTGAACCCCAGGCACCCAACCCCCAAATATCCTTCCGTCACCGATTCCCCATCCCACAGCAACAGACTCCACGCGACATCCAGGAGATGATTATGAGCTATTACCCCACCTAGCAGTGCTGAGGAAAGGCTCCCACGCTGAAGGGAGTCACAAATAATTAAATGTTTCAAAACACAATGGATATGACATGCTTTCAAAATAGCATCTATAGAATCACTTCCACTAGGGCAAGGAGCTCTCGGGAGGAAAAGCCCTTTCACTCACTTCAGTTGATTACCTGTATAAAAGGGCTTAATTTCTCTGGAGCGTTTCTTTTCCAAATCACCTCTTTTTGCCAAATCCACTGCAGCATGAGCGGCAGGTACTCCTACAGCCCATGAGATAATGCTTCCCCAGACAGATCTATGAGGACGTGGGTCCTGGCTAGACTTAATTTTTAACATGCAATTAATTTAAAAAAAAAAAAAAAAAAAGGAAGGAACTGGAAAAAAGAATTGCCATTCCTGGTCTTGTAGATCACTGGTAAAATGCCCAAACTATTAACCAGAAGGTCTGACCATGACTGAAGACTTCAGGGTGTTTCAGCAATGTCCGGGAGCTTTATCTTGGAAACCACCTTTTCCATTCCAATTCTGCTAACTTAGACCTATCAAGAGATGCCCTTCCTTTTCTCAGTTTGACAAGCAGCAGGTTCCTGAGGGATTTCCACATCCCCTGGCTCAGAGCCAGGCCAGCTCCTGGCCCCCTTCAACACCCATTTGGGAAGAAGGGGTTTCCCAGCCCCTTTGGCCACGGTGCCCCATTAGTCACTTCCACACGAAAATCCTGCATTTCTTTGGTGGGTTCCTGGAGTTGTGTCCTAAACTGGTGGTGCCATTTTCAAACACATTTTGATGGGAGATGCTGGATGGTCAGTGGTTTTAAAAGATTGCCTCGCCTCTTTCAATGAAGAAACAGTTGTTGGGAAATGTAACTGCAATTAGCCTTTAAAAAAACCTCAGTCAGGTGAAAATAATTTCCTTAAAAACTATCTCAATATGTTAAAATCAACAAATTAATTAAATGCTTAAAGGAGAAAAAAAGGTGTGCCATTGTAAAGTTGTGTAAAACAACCAGACATCCAAAATCAAAGGGAGAGGCAGTGCAAAACACAAGGAACTGATACCAACTTTACCATCTGCAGTGGACTGCCAACAGTTTCCCATGATCAATGATTCAAACAACTGTCCCTTCACCCCTGTCACCCTATGGTTAAATCAGGATCCCTTCCCATTGACAGCAATAGTACTCTCCATTTAATCTAGTGGGAGCCAGATCAGGTCATTGGATACTTCTCTGTTTATTACCTTAACATGCTTTTAATTCTTCTGTAGTGTATATTTATATCTGGGCTTCCTGGGGGCTTTATGCCCTTTTTAAGGATAATTACAACCTGTTAGGAAAATGCCTTTTAAGTTCTACAACTATATTCTCTACTCTGATCTTCATTTTATACAGATGTTTTTTCTGGGATTTTCTCTCATTTAAAAACATAATATTTAAAAATATGTATGTAGAGGGCTGAGATTAGGAAATACAAGATTTTTGGTAGATGTGTTCCTGAAGTGTTCATGGATTTGTGGGCTTTCCCAAGAACTTTATGAGACTTAACATTTTTACAAGCTTGGGACAAATGAGGATAAATCACACATATTTTCTAGGGAAACTTGGAGATAAATGTAGCCAGTCTGGGCTTTTTTATCATTGGCATTATATTTAAAAGGGAATGTTGCATGGTGACTGACTGATAAAAACAGGATGTTAGTGTCCCAGTGTGTGCAGTTATGAGTCTGGTGCCAGTAGTGATGCAACCAGAAGAGAAAAGACAGAGGTTTTAATACCTGTGAGTTTGATTTTGGCATTTACTTGGTGCTGATTTTCTCCCTGGAAGTCTGGGTCTGTCCAGCTGGTCCTGATGCCCTCTGTTGGAAATCTCCATTTCTGCCAGTGGCACATTTTTCTTCAACCCTTTTGAGCTCTTTCTTCAGAAAACTGAAAAACTCAAATCACAGAGCAACTAAACAACTTAAAACTCTGATGGTAACAGAGATAAGAACAAAAGAAGAATAATTAAGCATTAAAAATCCTATGTGAAAATTACTTCATTCTCAAGTGGGTATAAAGCTAATATACGTGTGGGACATTTGAAGAACACCAAAGGCTCATGAGATACTGCGGTGAAATTTAGACCACAGCTAATTTTATCTCCTCTGATGGAATGGCTTTTCCTTTTATCCTCTAGTTTCCAAATTTTCAGGGCAAACTTTGATTTCTCCTATTTAAAATACATCTATTTTTATTGCTAAAATTGTTTGGATTAGAAGCACCTTTAGGCAAAAGCTGATTTCTGTAGTGTCTTTATGCTGGGTCACGTGGAGTTGGTTGCTCCATGACTAAGACTGTTGGTACTACTGAGGCGCCTACACTAAACAGTAGTAGGTTCTTAGTGTATCCTTAGTGGGTCTTGCTTCAGGAGATATAATGTAAACTCCACAGAATGGGATTATTGAAGAAAAATCAATTTGCTTTGTAACAAAACACTAAATCTCGTTCTTGTGAAAGTTTCTCTTTAGATTCCACACAACAAAATCTTGGAAATGTTTGGGAGTGATGAAGGATCTGCTTCCTTCTCCAAAAACCCAGGCAGCAGCTCTCCACATAGGAGAGGATACAGTCCAGTGGATGGTAGTACCAGGCTCCAGATCCCAGCTCCACTATCAAGCAGGCAAGTCACATCGCCAGTTATGTCCCTGTTTACCAATCTAACTGTTCAGAAACAGCAACTCTGCCTCTGTGTACATGTCAGGGGCTGAGCTGGGCTTGGATGGAGATTTTTACTTCCATTTGGATTGTTTAGAGGGATCTGGGGAAGCAGACTGCAAGGATGATCTGTGTCTATATTTCACCAACATCTTTAAGGTGTTTCACTATGTCTTTAGCTCCTCCTCCTTGAGAGGAGTGCACACCAATAAAATGGGTGGCTCCCAGAGTGGGAGATTAGAGCTGCTCACACCCTGGGGGATCTTGGAAGTGACAAGAATATCTAAGAAGAGCTTTAGAAGTACAGCTTATCCTCCTTACATTGCCAATCTGCCTTTTGCTGAGAGCTGCTTGGGAATGGATTTCCCACTGGATTAATTAATTCTAATTATGACCTTCCATCATCTACCCATAAATTGGCTTGGTGTGGTCATAGGTGAGATTTCAAATACAGGCTACACATTAAATATACATATATATATGTATATCTGTATGTGTATGTACATACACTAGTAATTCTCCATCTGGGACCACATGGCAACTATGCTAGATGCTGTGTGCACATACCACCAAAGGATATTCCTGTCTCCATCAAAGAATGAAAGGCAACCAGCCTGTCAGGTAGGCAAAGAGCAGCATTTTATAAGTAACCTGCATTAGATGCTGGGGTTTGACCAGATTTCTTTCTTCTTGGTGGTTTTTTCATCAGAGACATCCCCTCACTGCTTTTCCCCAACTGCAGTCGGTGTTGGTTTAGTCTGTGAGTTAATTTTCACCTCTCAGGTCTATGTTTCTCTGTTTCCAGTTTGCCCCAGGATCTCAGTGGCATCTCTTGGGGATGCAGAAGTGCCTTCCAGGCTGTCCTCCAGGCTGTTGTAAAACACTGCTAAAAGCACCCACAGCCTCCACTTCCATTACACTGCAGAGTATGAAAGGTATGGATATATATAGGACACTGGCTTATAAATTAATATTAAGAATGCTGTTTGAAATAACACACTGGTTAGAGCCTGAGGGGCCAAGTCAAGAAAATTACTGTAAATCTTCCATCTGCAACTCATCCCATGGAGTGTGGAATGTGCAATGTACCCTTGCTCGATGAGCCCAACTTCCCAGATTGGACCAAGGGAACCGGGCTGCTCTGCTCTTGCAATTTCTTGCCCTTGGAAGCAGAGGATTAAAGAAATAATTCTCCTTTTCCTGTTACTCTGCTCTGATACTCTGCTGCAAATCTAGCACAACAGTGGCAGTAAGTATCAGCTACTGTTTGTAATCCATATGTGTGGAGTCATAAGTATTACAGTCTGGATTAAGGCAACTGGAGCCCATCTGATCTCAGTTGTCAATAAATCATATAGATCCAGAAGGACTCAGATGAATCTCAGGAACTGAAAAGCTATAGTCACCTCTTTGTTTTATAGTATCACCAGTGATCCACAGAAAGTTTGAGACTGGTGATGTAAAGAAAGCTTGAACCTACTCTGAAAACTAGTCATACATAGCTACTCTGAAAATGCTCAGAATGGGCTTGTTTTGAGAGTGTTAAATGCAGGTTGCAGGAGATTCCTGAAGAAAATAAGAATCAGCCCCTTTTAAGCTTATTTTTTGAGTGAAAAATAAATATTTACATGATTATATAATTTCTGTCGTGCTTATAAGAGCATTTCCCCTTTAACATTTTTGCAAGATCAGAATAATGGACAAGTAAACCTCAAAAAGCCTCATTAGTTTGTCTAAATTAAGGAAATAAATGTCACAACAGCTCTTTTTAAACAGAAGCCTCAACTCCACAACTCCTCCCACAACTCACCTAAACCAAGTGCAATTTTTACCTTGAATTTTTTTTTTTGGGGGGGAGGAATTAAGAAAAATTATCTGCGTTTAAGAAATGGGTACTGCCAGCCTAAAAAAATAAAACACGTTTAAAAAAATCTCTGCTTTTCCCCTACCTCTTAGTGCAGGTCGGGTCATCTTTGGGGGCATCCTTTTGGGAAAGCACTGCCCGAAAGAGTGCCTGCCCTGCAGCCCAGAGGTGTAATGGCAGTAGTGCAGTCCAGCCCTGCTCAGACCTCGGGGTGCTTCAGTGAGTCTTCACATTTCTCTGCACAAAGGCACATCACCATCACATCTGTAGACTGGGGTTTGCTGTCCAGAGGCTCCTAGGAAAATCCTCATCACTTCTCTCAGTTATCTTTTTATAAACCACAAGAAAATGGGATCGTGCACTCAAGACTTTCAGTTTCAATGTGTGAAATATTTAAATATAGGAGTTTTTTTTTCTGCCCCCCTTTTTTTTTTTTTCTATTTTAAAGGCACACTTGCCACTCATTTTATGGTGCCATGCTGCATCTGGAAGCAAAAATCCTTCCCTTTTTAGTTTTCATAGCCCAGGTATCACAGGTGTACTGAATGTGCCCCTGAGATGCTCTGCTTGAGCACCTCCAAATCATATCCTGAGTCATTTCACCATCCAGGACTGGAAAACCTGAGGAGATCCTCAGCAGGTCTGGGGGCCCATGGTCCAGGCACATCCCAGGGCTGACGCTGCACTGGGGAAAAGCTTTTGTTGATCCCAGCACGGTGTGCTGCTATTTCACCCCTTATTGTCTCTCGTGCTCACAGTGTGCCACCTGCATATTTCCTGCTGCTTTTATGAGACACCTCAATGGCTACATAAGTCATTTTTCCAGTGTCTTATAACAGAGTAATGCCTTTATTTGATTGCAGGTGTGAGAGCTGCCCTGCCGGATATTTTTGTGGCTGATTGTGGCAATCAAATCAGGCAGATGCAGCATATAGGAAATAAGGACTCGATACCAGAGAGATGACACTTCAAATCATATGCCATTTTAGACACAGGAAATGAAAATCCCAAAGAGACTCTGAAGAAATGGAAAGTCGTTTAACATTTCAATATTTCTGTATCAAAATCTCCAGGTAACAGCCAATACTGGTCTTCAACAATTTAGGAGGCTTAGAAGTGCCACGAGGAAACAGAGATGGAGACTACCAGGATCCAAATCCTGGCAGCAACAGGGAGGATGGCGAGTGGTTTATTTGCCAGCAGGTGGGTAGTGTACAGTGATGTACAACCCCCAAAGGCAGGAAGGTATTAAGTCAAGCTATTGTATAAAATCTCTTCCTTTTATCTAGTCTTTTAGCTGAAAAACATTATCCCTTTTCATATCATTAGAGGCCAAACAAAAAACTCTGTCCCCATCTTTCTTACAAGGCTCCTTTAAATACCAAAAGCTTCAATAAGGTCTGCCTGTAGCCCTCTCTCCTCCAGGTTAAACAACTCCAATTCTCTCAGGCTTTTGGAGAGGGTTACCATCCCTCTGATCATCTTCAGGACGCTCCTTTGGATGTGCTCCAACAGGTCCATGTAATTCCTGCGCTGATTAAAGGTGTTTGGGAAGCTGCCACAGGCTAGAACTAGTGCAGTGCAACTGATGGGACCTCTTTGCATAGGAGTTGAGAGTCCCAAGGGTGACACCAATTTCTGTCTAATTTTAGGAGCAAGAAGATGACAGAAAATGACTCCCATACCAATGGGAGAAGGGGATGCTCCACACAAGAACAGAAGTTATTTTTGAATGTTATGACACTAATATTTCATTAAATGCTTCCAAAAGCTTCCAGAGACATCAGCATAGCTTAGCCAGAGGTACTGCTTGTAGCAATTTGTCATTTGGGTAACTGAAGTCCAGGCCAGTCTCCTCTCTGGGGAGGGAGAGGATATGGCAGCACCTAGGCATCCTGACCAGGGTCAGGATGATGGTGGTGTTAAGAAAAGATCAAAAAAAGGCCAGGGTATTCTAGAGGTTTGTGGATTTCAGAGCTGACTTAAGCCAAGAGCTATCTTGAGACAGGCTAGTGTGTCCTGCACTGTCACTGCTTGGACATTCCTGGCTTGCTTTGAGGGCTACCAAAACCCTGGTTATGTGATGCTGCTGTGGAAGTAGCTGGAATGAGCTGGACCAACTGTGTTGCAGGGGCACATGGAGGGAGACACCTGAGCCTGCACTGCCCTCCCTGGTGCTCTGTGGTGGTCTTTTCCATTCTGAGTCATGCAGACCCACCATCCCAGTACAGTGGAGTTATTCCTGTGGCTAGTCCAGGCAGAGCAAGACATGAGATGGGACAGCTGCTAAATTTGTCAGGCTAAACTCCAGCTTAGACCAACATGTATGTCAGAGCAGTTATTTGATGAGTATTTCACTGTGAAGACCTCACAGAATATCAAAGGGTCTAAGTTTCAATGCCCTGAGGTTAGACAAAAAAGCTCAAAGAAACACAAAGCAGAAAACCTGAGCATCCCTGACAGAGGACTTCAGGGACAGGTAACAAAGAAAAGCAATCTGTATATGGACTATGCTATAAAACATCCCTATATTCCTGGACAACATGCCTATTCAAGAAATTGAATACTATTTGTCTCTGAAAAGAGGTAAAGGTGCAGCATTTGGGGGAAAATGAGTAGAAGTGAGACTCATTAAAGAGAAACACAAGAGTGGGATACGCTCACTGGGTGGTTATAGCACTGCTGAAGGGTGTCCAAGGAAACATCAGGAGCAACGTTCTTCCCTTTTTGCTGCCACAGCCCAGTTAAGATCTGTTTGTGGAAGACCATAAGCAACATAACTGATCAGCAAGTAAATGAGAGGCCTTTAATGCCTGCCAAGCCTCCTGGATCATTTCCCTTTAAAGGCTCTAAGATGCATAGGATTTCTGACAGATGAAAGCAGAATTGGTTCATTTGTTGAATGCAAACTGAAGCCTCTCAAAAGAATTAAGTCCCATTGTAGGGTTAAAAAAAAATCTAGCTCAGAAGTCAGCCTGCAAATTTCTGCTGTGGAAGACAGAAAGCATGAGCTCCATTGAGCTTCACCTCTGCAGAGCCAGGTTTCACATGCCAAGGCTGTTAGAGATTTTGCAGCTCCAGTGAGCAAACAAGACTATACCTGATGACACAGAAGGTGATGTCTGTCGAGTTTCTTAAACACCAGAGTTTGATTCAGTCCTTTAGGGGAGCTCAAGCTGGTCAATATGGAAAGTTAGGGAGTGAAAGGTAGCCAGGAGAAAAAGAGAAGGCAGAGCAGGGAGCTTACAGCATGAAACAGCAAAGAACTTCAGTGAGCATTGAGATCCGGGCAGTCCACATCCTCTTCTGTTCAAAGTCTACAGATAAATCTTGGATACCTTGTTAGCAAATTCTAGAAATAAGGCAACCATATATATAAAGGAACTTAAAAGACAGATCCAAACATATTATGTTACAGGTCCCTTCACACTGACTAGTCAGTGCTATTCTGGATGAAGACTTTATTTTTATCATGGCAACGCTTCTTTCCCTATTCTTTGATCCTGCCTGTAGTATCCCAGTATCCAGTCTGTGGTAGAAATGGGGCCATAAAGCAGTTGCTGAGAGATGTGATAATGCCATCAAGTTGATGATCTCAGTCCTCATGGAGAGCTGTGCATTGCACTGGAATTACAAGCAGTGGTCTGGAACAACAAGTGGAGAATTACGAGGAAGACTTGTGCTATGCCTATGGATTAGAGAATTAATTTTATTCTACCTGTCCAGTTTACCTTGGCTTTGGAACAAATGAAGTAGTATTGTGCAACAGGAAATACTGGAGTCTGGAAGCCTAGGATTGTAGTTTTACTTGTAACATCATAAATTATATATCCTTGTAATGAAGTGATGAGTCTATCTAGATTAAAAGCAAAATCTTTCCATTATTGAATACACATACAGTGCTTGCTGTACGGATGCTAAATATCTCTACTTGCTTCAAACTTTTCACTAAAGGATCTAGTAAATGGGGACACTACATAAAATGCAAATATAACTTTTTTGTGGAAGGGGATCCTTGCCAGTACAGCTTTTCTGGAAAGTCTTCCAGCAGAGGATTAGGAACTGTGGATGGTATTTCCATAAGCCCTTGTTTTTGGCCTGACTATGACTCCCAGAGAAGCTGATGGTAAATCTGCCATTGTATCCAAGAGGAACAGACTTGAGACAGCACTGAGCAAACTGAAGATCCCAGCCTTTGACTCAGGAGTGTAAATATTTTGCCTTTATAAGCAGAGATTAGTAAATTCAGGGATGTTATTCAAAACGCAGTTTGGTAGCTGCTTCACTGAGCAGGGTCCATACACACTGAGCATACTTGTCTCCCACGGTTTTAAAAACTGCTTTGTGCCATTAAGGAACAGGGACATAAATCACAAAGGCAGCTGCAGTCAGTGTCGTGGTGGGTAATCTCAGCACAAAGGAGACAAATGCTTCGCAGACATATTATTCTCTTTGCACCCCTTACGATGATCCCCACCCCCAGGAAGGGTCTGTGGATGTAGGGATGGGTGCTAGGAAATACCAACACCACTGCTGGCACAGGTGCTTGGTTCTACATGGAACCTGGTTGCGTTGGTCTCTCGTGTTGCTGATGTGCTGTTTTTAGAGCGAAAGGAAAAGAACCGTGGGGAAAAAGGTAAATCCCTGTTCATGTTCAAAGCCAGAAATACGGTTGTGTATAGGGAGAATTTAATCCACTCAGCAGAAAAGTGTCTGTCTGAGAAGGTATCCAATAAAGATGTTCAGATCTGCTTAAATGAGTTGGAGAGTGAATTTTCTGAGTTGTCTCTCCAACCTAGAAAGCAAAGATAGGAGACAAGAGCAACATTTCTTAACCTTGTAGCTATAGCACAAGCCAGAGTGGTCATAAAAAACTTAGATATCCAGAGGCACTGTTATCCACAAAATGCCTCATTCAGTGTTTGAGGAAGAAATGGGATTTCAGGCTGACATTTCAGGTAGTCAGGAGAATGTGCTTGTGTTTCCCTAAAGCACTTCATTTGAGCAAATCAGTCTACAGATCTATACCAGCCTTCATCTGTGTGTTCCACCTTGGCCAGGAAGCTCTTCTGCCTTATTACTGAAGGCTGGAATTTGGTAATTAATTGAAGAATTAAAAAAAAAATAAATTCTTGCTCTTGAAGAAAAATAATTTTTCTAGTTTATTTTGAGAGTTATCAAGCCCCTGTATCTGGCTTAACCATGCAATAATGGAACCCGTCAAAGAATTCAATTCAGAGAAAGTCCCTGACTTGAAATTTGTGTGTGGAGACTCTCTCTCTAGCTGATGAATACAAGTAGAGTCAGCTGGTAAAGTAAGATGCAGAACACTGTTGCAAAGTTGTAGTGTAAAACTTTGTGGGGGAAGAACAAGAAGTATTTATATAACAGCAGTTTTATTTCTTGGGGATTTTCCCAAACAAGCTGGTAACATCATGGCTCGCAGAATTGACATTTCACTGAATTGACATTTTACTTAAATATTTTGCTCCTGCTGCAAGATCTGACCCTACAGTTACATTTAACCTGCCCAGAGTATTAGCTGAAGAGCAACCTTTCATGTCACACACTAGATTAAATCCCGTGCAGTGACTTCTCTGAGTGTCCAAGGCAGCATTAAAGAAGTCCATCCATCTCTGTACTTCAGTCTGACAGACACTTGCCTCAATAAGTTTTTGTAACAGAAAACTTTTGTTGTGAAAAAAAAAACAACCAAGAGGCCAAAGATTCAGAACAAAGTCTTGAGAGAAATCATCAGAAAACCCATGTGACAGAAAGGGATGGACAGTAGCAGAGATTTTTGGTCTTTCTATCTTCTGTACAGTTTTGGAGAGCAGTGGAAAAGTGGCAAGATATTAATTTGAGAAACACCCTGTGCTTATTTATTCTCATTCATCTTAGGTCTTGATAGATGCAGAGAAAGTCTGACACTAGTCCACTGAAATGACTTATATGAAATAGGATGGTTCCCTAATTTAATTTAATTTAATTTTTTTAAAGGAAGCCTCAGAGATAGCCACCCTTGGCAGCAGTGCATACTGGCAGAGTGCCTGAAAGAGGAAACAACTCTCCACCTAAAACTGAGTAGCTGATATATCTGAGCTAGACTGAGCTGTTCTTGTTCCTCTTAGTTTACTTATGCCTGCGCCTTCAGACCTGCTGACACTAACAGCCCAGGAGACCGTGTCACCCTCAGACATGATTCAGAATCTTCACAGATCACTGTTTTGGCTGCTGGAGCCATCATTCATGGATTCATGAAGTCTTCTAATTATTCTGGAGGTAAACACTGTATTTTGAACTGGGACTTCAAATGGTAACCACAGCTGGCATCAATACCACAGACGTGTGTGTGTGGTCACCAGGTGTGATACTCCACAGAGACAGGGAAGCCTCTCCCAGTGTGCTGGCAGAGAGCAAGAAAAATAGATGACAGGAGTTACTGTCCTGCTCTTGTGGAAACACGAGATCACAATCCATCATAGATTTCCATGAAAAGGGGATTTCTTTTGCAGTGAAGCCACTTGTTTTCCTGTATGGTCATCAAAATCTTCTGTCAAATTTCTGCTGAGGTGACACTTCTCATGCAGTCCTGTTTGTTTTCACTGCCTTGGCTCCATCCACCTGCATTTACAGTGAGTTAAGGATCCTCCAGAAATGAGTATCCTGGTGCTTTCTCGAGCAGTCCTTTGAGTCAAAAACCTCGATTAAAAACCGTAATAACAGTCTCATTAATCCCTCTTCCTTAAAACCAATGCTCATGCTACCATGCCATAGAAGGAGAAGAATTTGTCAGATCAAAGAGTAATAATCAGACATCGCGTAATGGGGAAAGCCACCCTCCAGATGCAGCGTGGAAGAACCACATAAGGGGAATGTGAAAACCAGCCTCCTTTGGGAACAGAGTCAGACATGGAGCCCTGCTCTGCTGGTTCCTACTGACACGGCTGGAAATTGGACAGAAGAAGGATTGTACTGCCATGACCCAAAGCAGATGAAAAGGGATTTCATTCACACCCTGGTATTTCCATGCCCTGTCTTAAAAATGCAATGTTAGAGCACAGGAATAACAAAGTGCTGTTACATAACTCCAAAGAGTAAACTTTCTGGACAACATTCAGTGACATTCTTCTGAGTAAAATTACAAGTAGCCATTTCCCTCTGTGCTGGAAAAACCCCTTTCCCCAGCCATTGCTGTGATACAGGGCAGAGTTGAGGTGCTGGGACCAAGCTCTGCATCTCACATCACACCCTGCCCTTGGCCTGGTCACCGACAGTCGAGTGGTGCTTTATCCTCTCACCGCTCAAGGACTCCAGACATTTCCATATGGTTTGTACTCCTGCCAATACTATAACTCAATTTTTTTCTTATGTCTTAATAATCTGAGCTTTTTCTCTATGACTTTCTGCCTTTGAAAGAATTCCCTCCATGTCCCAGAACTAATGCCTGGCCAGAGACACCAGTAATGGTTGACCATCTCCTGTCTTCTTCACTGCACTTCACCCTGTGTACCAGTAGTAATCTTTTTCCTTTGGGATGGATGACAGCCCTGAGACTTGTCCCCATCAGCCCCCATCAGGAGGGGTAGATTGAAATTCTTCCCAAAATAGTTCTAGGGGCTAGTTGTGTCCCTCATCTCCAAGACACTGAGCTTATTCTTCCTCCCAACTCATATGGGTCCTCTTCAAGAAAAGATATGAAGTATCCCTGGGGATTTGGACGTGGGGAAAGGATGGGAGGGGATAGAGAACGGATAGGGAAGCTGGGATGGGGTGGTGGGGTTTGCCTTGGGAGTAAATTCTTGTTGTTTTTTTTTCTTTTGTTACATGCAGAAAAAGCAAACCCAAGCACCCCAGCCCATTCTGTGTTACGGGACCCAGCCCAGCGGGCCAGCTTGGCTTACCTGCTATAAGGAGAGCATCAAGTATGTATAGAATCACTGAATCATAAAATTATAGAATGGTTTGGGTTAAAAGGGACCTTCAAGATCATCTAGTTCCACCACCACTGCCATGAGCAGGGATACCTATATATAAAGATATTTCCTTTTATCTCTGCCCAGCAGTCCCATTTCCCTGTGAAACCTGCAGAGGAGGCAGTCCCAGTGTACACATTCATGATAAAAGCTCTGCTGAACAGAGAATCACCTCAAAATGTAAGTGCTGCTCTGGCACATGCCTTGTGCTTGAGTTTAGACATTTGAGGCACCTTGAAGTTTTGTGGATGGAAATCCTGGCCAAGCCACCTAGCACCCACCTCTGTGGGGTTTGTATGATGACTAGGGGATTTGCCTCCAGGTTTTGATAGTGATTTTCTAGGGGGATGAAGTATCATGCAGGCAAATACAGTGGAAGTATTTTTCTTTTACTGTAGGGAGGCTGCAGAGGACAGGGGAACTTGATCCTGCCTCCAAACTCTCCAGAGGCTGCTGCAACCACTGGTTCTTTGGCACAGCAAAGGTACTGCAGTGTTACTGTTGTTTTAGAGAAATAATGACTACAAACCCCACTGGTCAATTGGCAGAAATGTAAAAGCAAAGCCTGAATTTTAAAACCCCAAGTTTGTCAAATCTGAGATGGAACTGCAGATGAGCCTAAATTCCCCACAGCTCCCTCACTCTGAAAGGTATGAGTCGTGTTGCCTTCAGCCTGCTGGAAAAGCAAGGGGAAAAGGCATCCCTGAGCAAAATTCTTTCCCTGAAATATGTTTATCCTTGCTCTCAGCTGATGATCACAGTATTTCCCTCTCTGACACCGCCATCACCACGACATGTGCACATACAGATGATGCTGCTGAGATGTGTGTGGGATTGACTTTAACCCCCTGTGTAACCAAAGGGGGTGAGTGACTCTTATTCAGCCTTGACATGGCTTTTCCTCAGCAGCCTGGCCAGGGTGCCAAGCCAAGGATTTATACTCTCAGTCGTTCTTCATATGATAAACCTCCTCTAAATGACTTGTTTTTTAACCTCCTTTGACATTTAGGGCTAGTCTAGGGCTGGGATTTAATTCAAACTGTTTGACGATGTGAATTTAGAGAGGAATAATTATTCTTGATTAACTCCCCACGTGGACAGTCTTCTTCCAAAATAAAAGTTTTTCTTTCAAATGGATTTAACTGACTCCAAGAAAATCAGTAGATTGTGTTCACTAAGAAAAAAAGGGTAGATACAAAATGAATAATACCTTTTTCCTCTTCATTTTGTTGAAAAATGCAAGGATTTTTGAATGTTATGCAAGTTTTAACTGAAAATTGCTGTATGTTATTACGTATAATTTGCACCTCTGATAAACTGCACGCTGTTAAAATTATTGTTCCATGAAAATAATTACACAGCAGCCAACATAATTAGACAAGCAGCGCAAAATCAGAGGCAGAAAGGTAGGATGAAACCGTGACTGGGAGGGCTGTTTATAGGGAGGTTGCTCTGAGGTGTATTTTATTCTGTCCACACACTCACATACATCCTGATTTGCTGAAACCAAAACTGATTACAGAATGTAACAAGCCTCAGAAAAAAACTCGATCAAAAAAAAAGCTTCTCTGCTTTAGGATGGATTTTCTGTTCCAAAAACAGCAAGAAAAAACAGGGATCCCAGAACAATCAATACTCTGCTGTGGGAAATCAGAGATTGGGGTGCCGAAAAATGTCCAGCAACCCCAGTGGTGGAGGCTCTGATGCTGCTGACACCTGTGGTACCCAGAAGGGAGAGCTGGTTAGGCAGGGCTCTGACTGCCAAGTGTCACAGATGGGCTCAGGCACTGATCTTGTATCATCTATATAATTGAACTGATCTCATCCCAAATATCACTATTTAAGAGTATTTTATAGGGACAGGGCAGGATGCAGTTAGGAACTCAGGGCGAAGAATATTTAGTATGAATCCAGACACAGCTCATATCATACCTTTGACAACAGGGCAGGGGACTGATCCTTGTCTTGTTGGTTACTAGGACAGACCTGCCCTTATAACCTGCTCTTTCTAAATATGTGCCCTTTCTAGGTGGCAACCCAGCTTTGCACAGGAATGTCCTCCTGGAACTAAAAAATCTTGCCCCTGTGAAATTGTCATCAGAGCTGGTTCATGTGATTCTTCCAAAAAACTGTCATCGTCAGCAAATCAGTGTTTTCTGAATTAAAACAAGAGAGAAAAAAAAAAAAAAGTGCTACCTAAAATATTCAAACTCTTGAGTGAATCAGTAGATGGGAAGCCTTATTCTGGGATAATAGGAGTTGCCACTACTGGCCAACTGGAAAACACAATACACAGGCTTTTCTTAGCTTTCCTTTTTTTTCACCCAGTAGCAGTTTGCAGTGAAGCAGTGAGAGCCAGCAGCCCCTGGATCCCAGCTCCGATTTTGGGAACACACAGGAGCTTGCTGGGATCGTGACAATACAGAGGTCTACAGGACAGCTCAAGTGCAGAAAGATATGCAGAGCTCTGCAGAAACAGAGACTTGAACTGAAACTTTGGCAATCAGACCAAGAGAAGGAGAAATCTTAAAGCTCTCAAAGAAGGTTTTCTCTTTGCTTTTCTGGTATTGCTTTCAATATTGGATTTCCCTGACCCTTCTTTGCCGAGATGGAGGAGCAATCAATAGACAGGAAACAATTATGCCACTCTTTTCAGTGGAGAAAAGAAATCCTATCTCCACATTTATCCATTTTCTCTGTTCACTTCAAGGTACATTATGAACCCTTAGTCATTCATACCAAGCCAGACCTTTCCTGTCTTCTTGAAGAACAATATCCTAATGAAATGCATCCTTGTCATTGCCCAGCCATCAGGACAAAACAGATCATGGTCAGTTAAGCTTCACTGCACATCTCACCACCATGGTCACCAGGTCCAGAACGAGCAGGAGCAATTCCACCACCTCTCTAGTCCACACACCCCCAGCTTGTGGTGGCAGGGAAGGCACAGGTGCTACTGTGGGATGGAAACTGGATGTGGCAAATGCAAGCATGTGAACTCAGGAGCTCAGGAAGGGTCTCCAGTGCCACACTTTAGATATGGCACTAGTAATTTTGGGGACTTTCAGTAGAGCTTGGGCTTTCTGGGGCCTGAGCCGTTCTGAAAATAGGACTTGAGGATTCTTTTGTACATTTTAGTCAAGGTGAATTTATACTGAAGTCTAAATCCACAGTTAATTACAATGAAGTATAAATGGTTCTGAAGGATTAGGGATGAGCTTTTGAAGGAGGCCTCTGAATTTTAAGTAATCAATTCTCATTGAAAGTTACAGGGTTTGGGCATCTAACTCCCTTGTTCACTTTTGAAGATCCAAACTGAGGTCTAAAACTCATTCTGTCAACAAGCCAACAATATATCTTTCCTGGGAAAGCAGTCTTCCAATATCCTAAAATTAAGACAATAGAGAGCTACATTTTTTGTTTTATTCTCCCAGGCTAATACTGAAACAATATAGAAATTGTGAAAAATAAACTACAGCAATTTAGATATTTAGTTTTCAAATCAGTTGACAGGCATAGGAAGGAAATGTTTTTACCTCTGAAGAAATAAATGTAATAAAATACTGTTTAAATAATGTTTAAGAGATGTGATGAAAGACAGGTTCACGAACCCTCTGTTATGTTAACAATTAGCAGTGCAGGACATGGATTTTGTTTAAGAAATGTGTACTGCTAATGCTGGGGTCAACATATGAATAAACAAGAATGGCAGCATGTACTAGAGCCAGGCTGTATTAATGTATGCCTGGTTATCTGTGTTGCTTTACTTATCATACCAAGATCTGCTGCAATCAGGTCCTGTGTGTCCCTGTGTCCACAGGCAGGTATGGGCAGTCATTCATACTCTTGCCCACACCAAGACATCATGGGGGTTGGAATAGGTGATCTTTAAGGTCCCTTCAACCCCAAACCATTCTATAATTTGTGTGTGCTGAAATGATTTTCTTGCTCAAAGTGAGGAAGGGACACATATCAACCCAGTACTGAGGTCTATGCTGACATGCACTGCTAGAGGCAGCAAAGTCCCTGGGCTGGGGCACTGACCTGGGATCACCCCAGGAGCTTGTTCTGCTATAGACTAACCATGGAATGCCAGCCAAGCCTCCATGCTCTCCTCTCCCTTTCTCTCAGTTGTTAATCTTATTTAACATAAGCCTGTCTCTTGCTGAAGGCCACAATTGTACTCTGAGCCTGAAGCTCTCACTGACAATGAAGATAAACTTCTTGGAGCTGGACTTCAGAAGACTCAGACATCTTGGACAGCTTCCAGTTCATCTCATCCCCAGTTGCAGCCCGTTTCCAGACATATCCTTGGACAGCTTGCTCCTCAATCCTTCTCAGTGATAGCTTGGGAATAGACACGTAAAGCCAGGCCTAAGAACTATCATCAGGAGAAGGCCACTGCCATTTACAAAGAAGCAGCTTTCACCTTCATTATGCTTTAAATACTCTCTTCAGCCTTTTAATTTACAGACAGTGATGATGGAAAAGTCCGCTATCTGAGTCAACAACAATTCCCTTAAATGTTTTCTAAATGACCCAGGTGTCACCAGACATTTCCAGCGGGTTTTCTATTTACATGGATCTGGTGTGATCTCTATTTTTCATGCTGCAAAACACATAGAGTAAACCAAGCTCTGCTCCTGGGTGTTGGCAACGTGATGGCTCGTTCCAGCAAAATGTTGGCCACCCTCAGTTCCCACCACGGGCAATGGAATTTGAGGATATTCAGCACCCACAGGAAGCCCATGGACATCAATGGACACTACCTGGACCCCCCGTGCAACACCTGATTAGATAACAGTCTCTAGTCAGAGTGTATATTCTCTCTCTTTCATTCTTCCTTTTTCTTTCTCTGTCTTAATAATGCGTGTAGCTCTGATTTATTTTTTATCAAGATTAACAATGGAACAATACTGCTTCAAATATTAAAAAGGCGAAGAAATGTAGGTACTGAAAAGGAAGGAAAATACCTCAATTTCAAGCCTAAAGATTACTTTGGGTCCCAGAGGAAGCAGAAGCAATTTAGTGGCTGATACCCTTAGCAAGAAAAAAGGTTGTAAGATTAAGACCAACTGCTGTTTGGATAAGTGGTTGGTAATTGCACATATCAGCAATTATGTGCTGTCATATCATTTTTCTGCTACCTTACTCCTCTCTTGTGTCCCGTCAGGGTTTACTTGGAATGACCCCACATCTATGGTCCTCTTTGGATTCACCTTCTTAATGTCATACAACAGTGCCTCGCAAGTTCAAAGAAAAAAGAAGTCATTATTACAGGAGGTGCCTGGTGGAGGTGCTCCTCTTCACAGATGTAGCTAGAGGCTACTGCTGTAATAAGCAGGCTTCCAGGGAGAGAAATAAAGAAAGGCCTCCTGAACCTGCAAAACCCCTCTTTGTCCTCCAGCCTCTCAGGGGGAGAAGGGTGTGTGTGGGGGGGAGAGTTTTAGTGGGGAGAGGTTTGAGTGGGGTGGGAGAGGATTGTCTCTGTGCATGGTTCAGATGCCATCCCGCCCCAGATGGTGCAGCACCTGGCTCCAGGTCACACTGTGGGGACTCAACAGGAGCTGAGTATGCTGGGTCTTGCCTGGTCAGGGAAGCACAGGTTATATTGAATCCTCTTCAAATGACAAGGGGGAGCTTCAGTTCCCTACGTGTAGGCTGCTTATAACTCCTGCCCCATCCAGAGACATTTTGGGGGGTAACAGCGGCCTGCCCTTGAGCTGAGCAGTGGGACCCACTTCTGCAGCTTGTCAGAGCCTTTGCATCACTCAGAAAGGTGAACACCATCAGAAACACGTTTTTCCTCACAGAAGTAACTGATTCCTCAGTAAAGTGTCAAAAGATAACAAAGTCTGTTCCAGCTAAACTCATCTGTTCATTGCCTGAGGGAAGCCTTCAGCTTATATGGCACTGGGTGCTCCCATGGAGCAGAAAATATTTAGCTCGCTAATCAGATCCAGGCAGGAGGCGTAACAGGCTGCCTGCAGTGTGCCTATGGTACATCTAGAGAGGACAGGCACAGCTGGCCTTCAGGTGTCCCAGGACTGACCTGCAGTGATGCCTCCGAGGTCAGTGATTTTATAGGGATGTAAAGGAGAGCAGGGTTTGACATGGGGATCCCACCACACAAGCAGAGTCCTGTCTCTGCAAGGGCCACCAAGATGAGAAGCCCTGGGAAGGACCAGCAAACCTCTGTGTCATGCTGTGGGAGATGCCAAACTGCAGCCAAATGCAGGAGTCTTAGCAGTCATAGCAAGGTGCAACCTCACAGCTCATGGAAGAGCTAATACCCTTTGAAAAGCAGATAAAAGATTCATCAGCACAGATGAAGATATGAAGGCCTGGGCTTAGACAGCCTGTAGTTCCTGCCAAGAAATTGTGTGGAAGGTAGAAATGAATTTAAAAGGTTGAGTGGGGGCCAGCAAGTCAATAACTGAATAATCCCACCCAGATAGGAAACCAAAGCATAAACAAGAGTCTCCACGTACTGACAAGTTAGCACTGGTTGCACTCTGGAAAGGATCCTAAAATAACAGAGATTCCTGGAGACAGAATAAACACATCTCTCAGTTGTCATCCTGAGCAGAGGGTAATTGCCTAGATGTCTGATTGACTCACTGCTAGAACTAAATATGTACTTCACTGACATGCTGTCACCTCCTTTGCTGTACGTCTGAGATTTTTCAGTAAAGCACATCAGGAATCAAAGCAAATGTCCACAAGGAAAGATGCATCTCGACCTTGAACTTTAATCACTGGCAAAGGGCTGAAAATATATTTAAAAAGAAGTAAAGTTTCTGCATTCCTGAGAGTGACATTTAATCTCAAAATTCCCTGGGGGCTTGTGCACATGTGGTCCAACCCCCCAGCTGAGGAACGTGGAACTGCAGCCCTGTCTGAGGGCTGGGAGTTGGCATTTGGCTCCCTGAGCTTGCCAGTCACACCACGCCGTGGTCCTCAGCTTCCCATCTGATCCCCATTCCTTTCCAGCAGTTTCCTTCAAGGTTTCCTTCAAGGTCTCATCCCAGTTTGCACTGCTGGAAGATACAGAGTAGCGTTCCTAAGTTAATCTTCCTTCTAGTTTTAGCAGCTCTTTTACCCCTAACCTGAGTGTTTAATGCCTCCTCAAAGCCACTACAAGGCTCTTGGTTAGCTATTCCTATCAAGTGCTGAGCAATCCTGTTTCTCCTCTCGTGCTTTGCTCCCCTCCTCAGAGCTAGTTCCAGTTTCAGCTATGTTAAACTTTTATTTACAGAAATGTTAGAGAATCTACTCAGAAGCCTTAACCCTGTAACACTAATACGAATTTTCAATAAGTCTTGGAAGTTACAGGGGGCTGGACAACTGTCAGCATAATACTGATTTTCAAAAGTAAAGTGATCTGGCCAAATCCTAGGCTGGCCCAGCTCCTGGGAAGGACGATGTGCTGGTTTAGAGTTCAGTTCATAATAGATATAAAAAATATTATACTAAATGCAATGTGAATTCATGAAGGTAACTTTGTTAACTAGATTTTATACTCTAACATGTAAGAGACTTGTATAAAATAGTTTACTCTATACTCTCTGACTCTCTGGTACTGAACTCCACCAAAATTAACCTGGCATATCATATGTGAAAGAAAAGTATTTATGCAACAGGCCTTTAAAGGTAACTATAAGAGTAATTGAAGTTAATTCTGAAAGAGTTCTGGTTCTAAGTCCTTGGTCTTTCATTCTATGCATTTGGAGAAAAAAAATAAGGTCATCATCAGAAGGTACAGACATTTGATGTGTAATCAAATGGTGCCCTGAGCAATCTGATCTAGTGGGTGGCATCCCTGCCCATGGCAGGAGAGTTGGAAACAGATAATCTTTTAGGTCCCTTCCAACACAAACCATTCTATGACTAACAGCAAAAGGATAACCATGGATGTGGGGTGATCTGCCTCACCTGGTCAGCTGTCTATGGGTAATTGGTGTGGTTGGACACCAAGCAACTCCTCATCAAATGAGGAACATGGGTAAGCTTCCGTGCAGGCTGCAATGGAACCAGGCAAAAGCAAGAGTGCAAAATGGATAACGCAAAACCTGTGGAAAATATGAGAGTGGTAGGGGGGAGAAAGGTCACATCACCTCACAAGATAGGTCTGCTTCAAAACTGCCTCCAGGAGGGCAGCCCAGCACTACCACCAGGTGATGGAGCAGGAGGGGCTCTGAGAAGCTCTGCAAAGAAACCAAGAATCACAGCATGGGGTGAGTGGAAGGACAGCTTCTTCTTTTTCCCCTCATAGAAGGGACACTGGAGGTAAAAAAGGGATCAGTCACGTGGCAAGGCAGAGGAAACCATGCACCTCAAGTCCTGGTTGGTGATCCAAGAAAAAAACTGTCTTCTCGATCTCCCTGTATTTGAGAATTCACTCTGGAGTGAGCTGAATTCCAGGTCAGAGTGAGGTTGTGAGGCTGGTTTGCAAACTTGTCCCCTCCCCTTGCCTCCAGTCTGTGAAGGAGAAAAGCGTTTTCTAACAGAAACTCCAATGGAGCTATCACTTTGTGAACACTGCAAATATATATATATGAAGCAACTTGTCTAATATGTGTTCAAGATAAAAGTTTGAGATGTCAGAGAATTTTATCTGAAAAAAACAGGCATTCATGTACAAGAGGATAACTTCAAACAGATCTACCCATCTATTCAACTCTGAGCTTTAGGTAGATAGAGAAATCAAGCAGAAGCAAAAGCAGGCAGACACATGTAAAATGATTTCTGCAGGCAGAGCAAGACATTCCCACAAGTACTGTTAAACTGGGTTTTGGAGGGAAAAGTGGCAATCACCCAGCCTGTGACTCCTGCCCTCACACACACGGCCTCAGGAGTGAAGGGATGCACTCAGGTGAGACAGGTAGATGTGCCCCAGAGGACTGGGGTGACTCACATCTTCACTGCAGCCAGCCCCTGTTTTGCCCAGGATGACCTACTCATCTTTCTCTTATCTTTTAATTTAGGAATAATGTTACAACAACCCAGGGCAAATGGGGTTTAGGAAGGCATGCAGAACAGATCAGAGGAGTCCAGCCCAAGACAAGGTGCTCTGTCAGTGCTGCCTTGGTCTGATTTCTTGTCAGCGATGACTGGAAATAAGCCCAGTGATTTAAAATCGGTATAAATGAGTCCTAGCTTGGGCTTACCTTACATCAACTTCCCTTGCTGTCCAAAATGGCATTTGTCATCAAGACAAACCTTCTCTCACAGAGACTGCAAAGCCAGAAGGCACTCTCCATTCATTTACATATTAAAACTCAACAGATGATGAAGCAGCAATTACTGGACACAGGAATAGTAGTTCTCTTAGCAATGTTTATTAATTTTCTTTTTTCTCAATGAAGTCTATGCTCAACAAAAAGCTGACTGTTTGTATACAGCATACTAAGTGATTTAACACTGTCAAAATGAATGAGGAAATGCAACACAAAGGAAATGTGTGGCACTTCACAAGCAGGGAGCCCCATCATTTCAGCTGGGCTGTGTCTGCCACTCTGTCAGAGGAGAGGTTTGGGCACAGAGCCAAGTGCTGAGCAACACCTTGAGGAAGCACTCAAGTGGAGGTACTGCTCCCCTGCCCTGGGCAAAGACAAGTTCAGCTCTGCCCCAGCAGCAAAGTTGGCTGTTCCAGCTCTGTCTTCATGATTGGTAATGGGATGGGTGCTCTCTTTCACCCAGACCATCTGTACAGATGATGGATCCTGAAGATGATATTTTTAACTTTCATTTTCCCTTCCAGTGCATTTGGATTTATTTTTT
Source organism: Corapipo altera (assembly GCF_003945725.1). Classification (NCBI taxonomy): domain Eukaryota; kingdom Metazoa; phylum Chordata; class Aves; order Passeriformes; family Pipridae; genus Corapipo; species Corapipo altera. The sequence goes on along the minus strand of NW_020884897.1, from coordinate 8,330,859 downwards.
TCTCTCCCACATTAACTTCATTCAACTACAGGGAGTATCAGAAAATATTACCTTAGCTTGAGAATAGATTTGCTCTCAAGTGACACCTTGCAATACTACTGATTTATACCCTTTTCCTGCATTGATCTGTTGGGAGATTTCATCATCTATATCTGACATAAACACTGTATTATTCTGTATTGCATTATACCCTAGAAATCCAGTCAAATCCCTTTGCTCCTCAAATTAAAGCAATATGCATTACAGTGTCCTGATTTCCTTCTATTCTTGCATTTGCATTTTTGTATCATGCTCTAGATTACTCATGTATATTTTGGCATAAGCATGTCCCTATTCATTTAAGAATATTGCCTTTAATCTCCGTTATACCTTGAAGCATACAAAACCCTGGCCCCAAAGGACACACGGAGACATTTAATTCCCACAGTGGCTGAATTTCTGTGGAAGTTATTTAAAGCAAATGTGTTGGTCAGAAGCCCAAGCCTTGTTCCAGGGCAATCCCATGGACACCCACAGCGTGCCCCTGGTGTCACTGCTCCACACAGCCTGTGAGGTTCGCCTGCCACACTGCAGATCTCCATGTTTTTGGGAAGGGAGTTCTCTTCCTCCCACAGTGGTGCAGACTGCAGCCCTGCAACCTAAAGATTTTAGCTGTATGGCTGTGCTGGGATGCCTGAACTCCTCAGTAGTTTAACCATGGAGTTCATTTGCCTGCAAGCAGCTCTTTGATGACAGATAAAGAGTAGCAGCTGTAGGTTGTACCTTTGCTGCAAGAGATCAGCTGGGTTCATTGCATTGTTTTTATCCACCTTAAGCATCTTCTGACCATCAGAATGATCTTTTATTTTATTTCTTACCAAATATAATTCTATAAGAGAACATCTAATAATATATGACATAGTTTGGTAGTTTGGGTGGGGCTAGGATCTTTTGTGGGTCTGTATTACTTTTTGTATTTGTTCTGTGCTAGGACCCCACGTAGGTCAAATGTTTGCCCCAACCTAATGGTTATACTGGAAATGTATTCAGTCAGACAGAGCCCTGAGTTCAGTAAAACTACATGATATACATGAAAAGTCAGGATATTCCTTGAAAGAGGAGCTTCTGACTTTTCTGAGGTAGTATACAGGCATGTTGGTTCAGAGTTGCTGTTTGATAATCTAACCAGTCTAGATAACCTGGTATATTCTTTATTACAGACTTTCCTGGATTATTAAACCCCCCAGAAAGTGGTCTGAAGTAAAGCTCGTAGTAAAAGGTGTCTGTAATTTAGGAACAGGCAATTCTTTCCATAGGGAGGGAAGACCCAAGTTTTACTCCAGGTCATATGCAAAGTGACCCTTTTATTATCTTCTCTTATTTTGAAACATCCGCTCAGAGACACCTAAGATCTGGCTTAAAGATCTGAGCACAAAAGACTCTGCAGGCAGTCAGAGCCAAGGTGCACAGAGACACCAAAAATGCCCATTCAGTCGGGCTAAGGGCAGGCTCTCAAGAAGCATCTTGAAAGCTGCAGTCCTTTACAAACAGTAGCAAGAAACCCACAATGCCAAGGAAGATCCAGTGACACGTGCAAGCCATGACCCACCACAGTGAGCACATGCAGTGCAGCCTATGGGTCCAATATCAGCAAAAAGAAAGGAATATTGACCACAGTGCTCGGAAAGGAGGAGCCTTAGTATAAGGAAAAGTAGAGGTTGAAGATAGTTTGACAAGAAAATCACTGTCATCTGGAGTCATATGGAAAATGTGTCTGCAGCTTCCACATCAGCGCAGGAAACTTGTTTCTCCACCCATATTTAGGTCACACCCTCATGAAGAGCCATTAACCAGTCCAGCATTGCTTCAGTCACAGTCAGTGATGGGAAACTTTCCTTGAGGACACTTCAGCATTATGTCCGTGAGGACAGCATGTCCTAAAATCTCCCACAAAATGCCTCTCCCTGGCCTGTTCACATACAAGGGATAAAAGATGCTACTACTGCTGAAAATTAACAAAGTTGTATATTCAACCCAAGCAGAAGAAACTTACCTCTGCTAATGTCCATGGGATGAGGAAGAAAAAGGATAGACAAATAGAAGAGGGCAACAAAAAGTTACTTTGTGCCTACAAGAGCAAGCAAAATACCATTGCATATTCATTAAAATTTGTTCAAAAGTTCAAAAAATTCCCTCCAGTAATATAATGGGTGATAATTCAATTTATTTATGTTTTTAAGGCATGAAGACTAGCTTTTATTTCCCTCAACTGTGCCTCTATTATTATTAATCTACTTATCTCCTAAAAAGATCATCTAAACTACACTTCTGTGGGGAATGTGATCTTTGGCCATGTAGGGCTTTGCAATTATCCAGTTCTGAATGAACTTGTTGTTAAAACATTTTTTAAGTCTAATGAAAACATTAGATCAATTCCTTGCAGTGGTAGTTGTCATTAAATCAATAGTGTGTGTAAGACCATTATACTGATATTTGACATGCGCTGCCAAAGGTCTGCTAACAATGAAACCATACTGAAGTGTGTCCTCTGCTAAGCATATTTTATGCGAGATAAAAATCTGTTAAGTCTACAGTAACTGAAACTTTTCTTCTTTAACTAAAATAAACAGATATGTGAAATGTTGCTGTAACTCATGCTAGGACCACCATGATCACATAGGTTTTGGAGCTGGTCCTTTTATCACACCTTTATCACAGCTGTGCTTTCAAATCAGTGGGAAAAGCTTTTTTTGATTGTTTATCTGTGTGGCTTAAAAAGCACAGGCGGAGATTTCATAATAAAGCTCCGCTGAGCAGGAAGGACCTAATCCTACCCCCTCCAAAAGCAACAGCACTGTCACCAGCTTCAGTGAAAGTCAGACTGCTCCTGAAGTCCCTGGGAAAGGGACTCAAGGAACAGCCTTCCAACTGTCTTCCCGAGGAGGAATAGCATCTCTGCATCACACTGGAGCTGCTTGCAGGGGCAATAAACACAAACAGCCCCATTAACACATGGAGAGGAGCAGTTTCTTTGTATACGCCATTATACTGCAAATGAGAAAGACAATTGAAAGACCTCTGGCCCTGCGTTCTTTAAACATTCTTCCAGTGGTCTACAAACTTGTTTTCCTCTCCTACCACGGGTGGTTCAGAAACAGCATCAGTGCAATCCTGTGAGACTGTGATGTCTGATATAATATGTTATGGGACTCTTACCATGAGACAAATACAAAACTTGAGAAAATGGCTAATTGATAGAAAGACCAAAGACCTCTCAGCGTTTTGTTTCTTGAGATTTATAAATCTAACAATTTTTCACTAGTAGTAGGTAACATTTGCTCACAGGTAAAGGAGGTGTGAGTACACAAGTGTAGGGGGAAATAATGGTTAGTGGTAGACACTGACAATTTTCTGGCTGAGAAGTGAAAATTCTAACTAATTAACTTCAAACGTATTAAAGATTCACTATGAAGTGGGCAGAGTACCACTTAATCAACCTTACGAAATTTGGTCCTTAGAAAAGGCACTTTTTTCCCAAACAAACAAAATCATTGGTACGGGAAAAAAGAAACACCTGAGACATTCTTCGAGGCTTTGGTTTCTGTAATTTTTGCAGCAGAAAATCCCAACCAGCGCCGAAGTTGAGCGAGCCCCGAGCAGAGACGGGTCCTGCCCTGCCCTGTGCGATGGCTCCCACTAATGGCAGCAAGGGAAAGCTCGGTCACTCCCAGCACAGCAGAGACTGAAAACCCTCTGCAAAATATTCTTCAACTCTTTTTGGTGTTTGATTTTAAATGTCTAAAAACACAGTTGCCAACTAGATTTTCATTAATTTTTTCCATACTCAGAATATGAGTGTGACAGAGAATATTAGTCTTCTTGGATGGGTTTTATCTCACCATCAGACATCTGCAATGTAGACTTCTGGAGACACATCCTCTTTGTAACCAGGGAAGCAAGATCCAGAGTGTGATTCCCATTGAAGACCTGACCTATTTCAGACATGGGATGAGTCATGAACTGGATTTCCCTACCAACTTCTGCCTTGACTGTACATGTTGCTGGGGTGACTGCTCCAGACGTGATGGAGTCCCAGTGTGACTGCAAGGAGACATCACACAGACAACACAATCCTTGTGCTCATCTGGTAAGGATGACAGTGACTGAAATGAGGACATTACGTAGGACTCTCCTCTAGGGATCCTGAATCATGGGATCGGTGCTCTGGGATAGAGGTTCTTGTTTATGGTTGAGGAGAATTTCAACCCCCTCATCACAGAGTCTTGGGATTTTGGACAAGTCTATGCTCCAGTTCTGTTACAAGAAGGGAAAGTCCAAAAAACTCGGGTGAGGACTGGTAACCATGGAAGGAGACAGAGAAATATGTTTGTTTTACATTTCGGTTTTGAGCACAACAGAGATTCTCAAAACAGCTGAGTAATTTTTCATTGGTAACACCACAGAGATATTTCTCAGCAATCAGACGCAGAGACCAGGTGCAGACTGACTGTCCTTGGGTCCCACTTCTAAATCTCAGAAACATTTTTATAAAGTCTCTGACTTAAGGAATAAACATGAGAGGATTACAGCTAATCAGATAAGTATGTCTTTATTTAACTGTAACACCAAAAATTAAGCTTGCAGTATGTTCTTAAGAGATAGAGTCTTCAATCTAATTCAAAGATTTTTTGGAAAGATTTTTTTTCCTTTTAATTAAATTGTGTTGATTTTATTTGACATTTGATTTCAAGCGAGCTGCTAGTGTTTCTCCTTCACTGTCTGCCTCAAATCCATGTGTAACATGTCACAGTCAAAAGTCCACACCGTTTCTCCTGAAGGCTGCTGTATTTTAGGTTCTCTGTGGGTCATACAGATCAGCCCAGGTACAGATCAGCCACCTGGACACTTCACACAGAAGAGCTGGATTTCTGTCCAGTGCAGAAGAGCACTGTGCAGATAGCACAGGATGCGTTTGGCATATGTATATGCAGGGAAAGTAAATCTGCTGGCACAGGATAGGCTTTCCTCACACCAAGGATCAAGTTATGCTAGGATAAGCAAAATAGCAAATACCCTGCAAATACCCAAGAAGATATTTTGAATAGCTTTTTGGGTGCTTGCCAGACAACCCAACAGGTACAGTCAACATTTGAAGTGATGTTGCTCCTTTTCAGCAGCCTGTCCAAATCTAATGCATCTTGTATTTCAGCTCCATGGATGAAGTCTCAGCCTGAGGTTTTAGCCTGAGTCAGTCCTCTGATCTGGCCCCAGTCACATACCCACCATGGCGGCACAGTGCTGGAGCTGGTAAGGACAGAGCTTCCACTCTTGATGGCAGTGCTCCTTGTAGGACCACAGTGGTGGCCTTTGGGGACCTCCTTGTGTTCAAAACCACACACACAACCGCAGAGCCCAAGAAGGAACTTACAGAGATGCTCTACCAGCAGCAAAAGGAAGACCAGAGAAAATGTGGGGCTGCTGCTGAATCAGATGGGTGTCCTGGTAATGGGAGGTACAGGAAGGTGAAATTACTGAATGCCTTCTTTGTCTCACTTTCACTGCTGAGGTCAGTCCTCAGGAGTCCCAGACCTCAGACATAGGGGAGGAGGCTGGAGAAAGGAAGACTTGCCCTTGGTCATAGGGGGTTGGGGCTAGAGATCCGCTAGACAGACTTAACACCCATAAATCCATGGGCCCTGATGGGAGGCACCCACTGAGAGAGGGCTGGTAGGTGTTTTTGCTAAGCCACTCTCCATCATCTTTGAAAAATCATGGAGAATGGGAGAGGTGCCCAATGACTGGAGGAAGGCCAGTGTTGCTCCCATCTTCAAAAAGGGCAAGAAGGAGTACACAGGAAACTACTGGCCAGTCAGCTACAGTGATGGAACTGATAATTCTGGAGGTCATCCCCAAGCATGTAGAAGAAAAGAAGCTCATCAATAGTAGTCTGGATTCACTAAGGGGAAAGAAATTATGTTTTGCCAATCTGATAGCCTTCTATGATGACATGGGAGGATGGGTCAGTGAGGGGAGAGCAGTGCGTGTTGTCGAGACCGACTTTAGCAAGGCTTTTGATACTGTCTCCCATCCCTGTAGGTAAGCTCAGGAAATGTGGGTTAGGTGAATGGGCAATGAGATGGATGAAGAACTGGCTGAATGGCAGAGCTCAGAGGGTTGTGATCGACAGAGTAGAATCTAGTTGGAGGCCTGTAGTTGTTGGTATTCCCCAGAGATCAATACTGGGTCCAGTCTTATTCAATTTGTTTATTGGCAACCTGGATGAAAGGATAGAATGCACCCTCAGCAAATTTGCTGATGATATGAAGCTGGGAGGAGTGGTAGATACACCTGATGGCTGTGCTGCCATTCAGGGGGACCTTGATAGGCTGGAGAGTTTGGCGGAGAGAAACCTAATGAGGTTCAATAAGAGCCAGTGCAGCATCCTGCACTGGGAGGAATAACCCCAAGTACCAGTACAGGTTGGGGGATGACCTACCAGAGAGCAGCTCTGCTGAGAAGGACCTGGGAGTGTGGGTGGGTGACAAGCTGACAGTGAGCCAGCAGTATGCCCTGAGGCCAGGAGGGCCAGTGCAATCCTGGGGTGCATCAGGAAGCAGTGGCCAGCAGGTCGAGGGAGGTGATCCTGCCCCTCTACTCCTGACCCCTAGTGAGAGCACATCTGGAGTGCTGTGTCCAGTTCTGGCTTCCTCAGTACAAGAAGAAGGTACTGAAGAGGGTCCAGCGGAGGGCACAAAGGTGATTAATGGTCTGGAGCATCTCTGTTATGAGGAGACCCTCTGGGAATCGAGCCTATTAAGTCTGGAGAAGAGAAGACTTCAAGGGGATTTCATTAATGCATACAAAGATCTCAAAGGTGGGTGCCAAGGGGATGGTCCCAGATTCTTCAGTGGTGCCCAGTGATAGGACAAGGAGGAATGGCCATAAACTAAAACACAGGAAGTTCCATTCCACCTTAGCATGAGAAAGATCTTCTTAACACTGAGGGTGGCAGAGCACTGGAACAGGCTGCCCAGGGAGGTCATGCAGTCTCCCTCTCTGGAGACATTCAAAACTCATCTGGATGTGTTCCTGTATCACCTGCTCTAGGTGACACTGCCTTGGTAGAGGGGTTAGACTGGATGATTTCCAGAGGTCCCTTCCAACTCTGACTATTCTGTGATTCTGTGATATGTTAAAACAGAGTGTAAGTTCATCAGAATGGGATCTAATGTACCAAACCATAAGAGAGTTAAAAAGAGGATGCTGTGTTATACAGAAGTCATCATCATCATCATGGCTGGGCTTCACAAATGAAGATTTGAGGAGGGCTCTACCCACATTTGTTACAAGCGCGCTGGCAACTAAAAAGGCCAATACGAGACAGACAAGTCCGGTTGCAAAAGGCACAGCAGAAAGACTCCTTAGCTGGTATATTCTGTAAGACATGATTCTTTCTGTGTTGTCTTTTCTCCTCAAGGGTGATCCTACATGTGTTCTCAAAAGCATCAGCAGCATTAAAGATAGCGTGTCTCCAGACCTCCCAATTGGAGGCCAGAGTAGTCCAGTTATGATGATCAACATGGCCAAGGCTGAGATGTTGTTTCAGGCAGTCCTTGTATCTTCTCTTTGGAGCTCCTCTCTTGCGGCAGCCGGTGGCAAGTTCACCATAAAGCAAGATCTCAGGGAGGCGGTGGTCCTTCATCCTGGAGATGTGCCCTGCCCAGTGCAGCTGTGTTCTCAGTAACATGGCCTCAATCCTTGTGACTGCTGCTTGTTCTAGAACAGATGTATTGGTCACATAATCTGACCAGTGAATGTTTAGGATTGTGCGGAGGCAGCGTTGATGGAAGCGTTCTAGGAGTTGCAGGTGGTGGCGGTAGATGACCCATGATTCAGATCCATATAAAAGAGTAGACAGCACTATGGCTCTGTAAACACTGATCTTTGTACTTTTCTTCAAGTGTTTATTTCGCCAAACTCTTTTATGAAGTTTTCCAAGAGCACTATATGCCTTAGCTAACCTGTTGTCTATCTCTCCGTCAATCTTACCATCCGAGGAGATGAGGCTATCTCAGTAATTAAACTGTTGGACTGATTTGAGCTCTGATTCGCCAATGGGGATATGGGGATGATGGAAGTCTTCCTGAGGTGCAGGTTGATAGAGAACTTCAGTCTTCTTTAAGCTGACTTCCAGCCCAAAGAGCTCAGCAGCGTCTGCAAAGCAGGATGTTAAACACTGCAGAGCTACTTCTGTTAATTACACAAATATATTAAGTTTTCAAATCAAGATCTTGGAAGTCCATAAACGCCTGCCTTAGCATCTGCTGGGAAAGAGCCCTGTGTCCACTCAATTCCCCTCTCATTTGTTGCTGAAACTGGAAGCTGCCCAGGAAACGAGGCAGGAAATTTGAGGAGGAGGAAGGAGACATGGTGAAGGCAGATGAATGGCATCCTGGGGCACTGGCTGCTGTCTCTGTCCCTGCTGAAGACTTTCTCTGAGATACTGCCAAGTCATCCAAACCATACATTGAAAGCCTCATCTTGGTAATTGTGTGGGGTTTTGTTTTTTGAATGCATAAAATACCCCAAGTTCTGATTCACAAAACGGCTGAGCACTCGTTGCTGTGAAAGAAAACAAGGGCACTGTCCTTCCAGCACATAAAATGCTAGAGAATGTGAAGTGTTCGGAAAAATCAGGTCATTAGGCATGCAAATTGGGTCATCAAAATTAGTGGATCTTTTTGACATTAATCTCTCTAGACTTCTTTCTGAGAAAACAGGGAGATCCCATACCCTACAGGAGAGTTGTGAACTAAATTAATTTAATGTTTGTTTCTCCACCAGCTCCCACTCCATCTGATGCTGGTGCTATTTGCATGTCATGTGGGCTGTTTCTGCTTCTTCCTCACTCGCTGCTATCACTGAGGACACAGTCAATGTGTGGATCACTGCTGTATTGGTACAAAGCCTCCCAAGCCCTGGGCAGACACGAAATGGGAGCCCTGCCCTGGTCCCTACAGACATACCAGGCACCTCTGGTGCTGATGGGTCTATGTGGGTTGCTGAGCACTATGATTTCAGCTCCCAAATTCTCAAATTTGGTCATATTTGAGCACTGCTTCACAAGTTCAGAGTACCATGAAGGCCAGGATGACCGACCTGCCCACTGCCCAGCTTTAGGGCAGCGTTCCACTACATAGAGCTTCCCAACCGCAAAAGCAGCTTCTGAAAGCTTGTTCCTCAAGGTGGTTCTGCTCCTCTTCCATTTAGTCCAAGCCTATTATCCCCAAAGTAAAACACTAATACTCCTACCGCAGATGTTTAAAGTAAGCACTTCTCAGAACAAAGAGCTTACTCAGCCTGAAAAAGACTACCTACAGAGAAGTGATAGCATCTTAGCTCCCCACTTCCCCAGTCCCCAGCATCTGGGGGCCGTCTCAGTCACTGCTCAGCCTGCCACCCGAAATCCGGCTGCCGGCAGAGGCGGCAGGGTGGGACCTCTCAAAACTGCTGTGCCTCCATCACCCATGGCTTTGTCAAGGGATTCGGGGAGAGAGGTATGGCTGCGTCTGAAGCCACAGTGATCATCAGGGAGGACTTATTTCAATATGCTGTTGAAGCTATCTGATGTCAGGTTATATGTCTCAGGGGGACGCATTTTTCGTGTAGTTTGTTACGCCATCTGTTAAGAAAGGCAGCCACTCGTCTCTCCGCTCCATGACCACAGATGGGGAGTTTTTCCCCCTGTGTGCATTACTGTCAATATATGCCAAAGCCTTCTTAGCTGGAGCCAGGTGGAATCACCACCACGACAAGCACGCCTGGGAAGAAGGGTGCTGAGCGGGTCTTCCCAAACACCTTGGTCACGGTGCACAGATGAGCTGAACAAACAAATCCAGTCCACACCAGTGAGGGCAGGTCCCCAGAACCCCTCTGGTTTGCAGGGCACTGAGCAACAACTCCAGCAGCAGAGCTTGAAGAGGAGGTTGTGCACCTCCATGCAGCATGGTGTGCAGCCCCACTGTAGATTTGACCCTCCTGTTGGCTGGCTGTGGGTGCTGCTTGCCCCAAATCACCGTCTGGCAACAGCACTGTGAGTCTCAGATGCAGAAAAATAATCCAAAGCCTCCACCTCTGCCTCTGTGGAGATGTCACACCTCTCAGTGGAGGCTTGGTGTGCACTTAACTAAACACAGCATCCCCAGTGCTCCAGACTGCAAAGGAAATCGTGCCCTGCTGGCTGACTGAGTCCTACGGGGGAAAAAACAAACATGGAGCGAGCAGCACGTCCCCCAATGGCTATAGGCAGCTATTGACTTAAGCATCAATAATTCTCCTTTTTTCAGGGGTGATTATCGCACCTTTTAATATTGAGCTGACACTTTTCCAGTGTGACTGAGTCCATTTCAGAGCCTGAAGGCAGAAAGTTTTAAAGGGAGGCTTTACAGACAGGGGACTGTACCTGGAAGTTTGATTGAAAATAAGATTTATGGAAAATGGACATTGGTTAGGAAGGCAGGTTTTACAGAAAGAGGACTGCAAAGACAGCCCATCCAAATCACTCTCCATTTGCCAATCTCTTTGGAACAGGTATTTCAGCCAAGTAAAATTGAAACTGCAATTGTATTTATTTTTGCTGGAAAGTAAATTGTTTTCCTGCTCTCGCAGCACTTCTATCACATAGATGGCAGTAGCCAGTGGCATTCCCCAGTGCAAGCAGCAGTGATCTCCTCTGGGAAGACCCAAGTCAGCAGCAGGAGCAGCAAAGCAGCTCCTTGGGGATAAGGAAGCATTCCTGAGGTGGGCATGCCAGAAAGTGCTTCTGAAAACTGAACAAAAAAATATAATTCTTTACACCAGTGTTAGAAATGTCTTCCCTCTTCATCCCAGCCCTGCTCTCAGCAGCCAGGGGTGCTCAGCCCTCCTGCAAACCTGCTTTCAGAGCTCAGAACTAGATGCTGCCTTGGGAGGCAGCAGTTTGGGGTACCAGCAGTTTTTTCTACCTATCACTTCTTACAAAAGCCAAGCTGACCTCAGCAAACACAGATCTCAGCCAAGCCTCTCATCTTGGCAAAGCCTCACGGGCTCTTGCTCCCTGTGCCTGCTCCATCCAGGCTCTGTGCATCCACAAAGGAAGGTAAGGTGTTGCCTGCTCCAGATGAGCCACACTGGGGACCAGGTAGGAGGCCCAGAAACCATGAGGGATTAGGAGAGAGCCCGAGGTGCCACAGAGTGGTCCGGAGGTACCAAAAGACCAACACTTGCTCATCCTGGATTTTCACAGCCAAATGCAACTTTTGACTGGTGTCCAGTTCCTGCAGTGAGAGGGAAGATGCCCCATGCAAAATTTCACCTTTGAAGTCTGTGTGGACTTCAGGCTCCTTCCTCCCATCTCACACTGTAGAATTGGGGTTTAATTTACCAAGTGATGTCACCAAATAAAAATATGAAATCACTTCAATTTACCAAGTGATGTCACCAAATAAAAATATGAAATCACTTCAATAGAATAGTGTGACCAATGGAAAAGATAACTTAATTTGCAATCTCTTCTTTACTTCCTCCATTAACTTATTTCTGCTCTAATTTAAGTTTCCACATGCCCATGGAACAGCCCTAACAACTCATAAAACCCTTTTCAAATGAACAGATATCTTATACACATACATCTTTGAGGCATGTATCTAAAGAAACTTCCAGCAGAGCTCTGCCTGCCATGAGCTCTCAGCAGGGTCTGCCCATACACATTTATTTTGAGTGCCCACATATTGCACCTGCATCTCTGATGGCATGGCAGGGAGACAGCTGGCAGGGTCTCCTGGCTTGGGGATGCTTCAGCCACAGGCCAAGTTCACCAGCATTTATGTGGAGGCCCATGGAGCCGAAACCTTCCTCCATGTCTCTTACAACTGGGAGGCTGCCAGTGCTACATCTGCCTCTACAAGTTATGAGTCCTGTAACAAGTATTTGGACTCCAAAAAACGGGGCCCCAGGAGGGAAAGGATTAGGCACAACCCTTAAAAAAAATGAAGTCTTTGCGTTTTAATATCCGCATTCACATCTCAGCCTCTGTCAAGCTTTTCACACAGTGCTTTGGGTGGGGGACAGCCAAGAGTCATGGCACCTCAGAGGGAGCTGCCACCTGAGGGAGCATGTCCTTGGACACCAGGAAGGGCAGAAATAAAACAGACCTTCGAGTAGAGAAACATTTGCTCCTTTCTGCACCTGTATAATTCCCCAGATGGACACCCACTGGGATTGCCAGATCTAAAATACAAAAATACGAGGTGCAGCAGCTGCAGCAGCTGGAGGAGGCTGTGAGGAACTATTTTTCCATTGTGTCACTAGAAAAAAAAAAAAGTTGGAAATGGAAGAGAAGATAGAATAGAAATAGAGAAAAAAAAATAGAAAATTAAGAATAAAAACTGCAGGGAGGCCAGCATAGACAAAAGAGTAATAGAAGTAACAAAAGAGGAAAAAAACCCCACCACTTTCAGTCCTGAAAATGAGTACATTTGGAGAAAAACAACAATTCTGCTCTTACAAAAATTTGAAAGAAAAACCCAAACAAAAAAACCCTGAATGGGCAAAAATGCTGGCCCTAATAAAAACTCATGATGTCCTCAGTATTTTAGGCAAATGACCAGCAACATGACAACTTTTGTGCATCGATCCTTAGGAAACAGCACTCCCCCTGATTCCTGTCAAGAAGGACAAGGGATTAGCTCAGGCACTGAGGAGCTGACATAGTTAAACACTGCTGCTGGCAGATACAATCCAGTTTATGACTGAGGTTGTAAAAATACGCATGAAAGCAAATTCGTAAGAAAGATACTCTAATGAAGATGTATAGAAGGGCTGTAATGCCATGTAGCCTCTTGATAGCTAAGGCCCTGATCCTGCAAATTAAGCTAAGCGGCGAAGTTAATCAGATGCATAAGCATTTGCAACATCAGTGGATTTTTTTTCTTCCCCAAATGAGCTAAATTCAAAAAGCCTTGGTTTAAATTACACGAAGATATTAGCAACATCAGTTCTTTATTAGGAGCAGTTTATTCATTCAGGGTGTACAGTACGGAGCAACACGCCTGGCATGGTTAGCGATGCGTGAACCTGAAGGGGAAGAAATCCCTTTGCATTCCCTTCACAGCCAAGTTGCACAACAATTCAGGCTGCTGCCTCAGCAGCCAAATGGGCATTTTTCCAAGCCTAAAAGTCAGCAACAAACCCAAGTGTTAAGGCAGCTTTGTTCTCCCTTAAAGCTGACCAGATATCCTTGGAAAGATCCCTTGGATCACTCTTTCTCCTCCCCATCTCCTCCCTGACAGCCTCTTTCTCTAGCATATCACAACCATGATGTTCTGCTCTAAAGCAAGAAGTGAAAACATCACATGGCTTCACAGAGTCAACAGCAAAACCTTTGGTTCATGGCAATGCTATAGAAGTCCTGGTGAGGACGACAAAACTAGACCAATACACCTGAGGGATGACGAGAAGAAACACTCCAGGCCCTCCAGCTCATCTCCTATCTCAGAAGTGTAAAGTTGTGGCAAACACTGTTAGCAGCAGGCCTGGTAGGGTAACGCTCAGGAGCCATCCTGTGCTTGTCTTCATGGTAGGGAATTAAATACTAACTCAAGGCAGCAAATCCTGCTTATAATTTTTGCACCTCAAAGACATCACTAAAACCACCTCTTTTGTATGATGCAGGACGTCTTGTTCAATGAGAGAGAAAAACTGTCAGAAGCTCAACAGGCGAATGAGAGTGGGAAGCCTGCTCCACGAGCAGAGCGTCTGTGTGAGCATAACATGATCAAGGCTGTGGGGCTGGGGTACCTTGTTGTTCTGTCAGCACACCCTTCAGCACCCTGTAAGGCTTTCTGTACTGATCAGTGGAATGGTTTCTCATTTCCGTAAATTCTTAGAGAGGGTAACATAGCATACAAGGAACATCAGGAATGCTCATGAGATACCTGTGTGAGGTGATCAGGGACTACCTCCTCTGCAGTGAAACGAAGGTGATGTTGGCATGGGATGCTCAAGCTAAACCATGATATAGAGCAATGCTATATAGAGGGTAAAACTGTGCAAAATATTTTAGATAGAAATTTATTCAGAAAGAAATAGAGCAAGCACCAAGGGGAAAGATGAATAAAAAAAGAACAAGCAAACAAATGGCTCTTGCTCTAATCCAACATTTTTCAAGAGGCTTAACTGAAAATTTCTAAACGTATTTTTTCAATATATATCCTCTCCATTTTCTAGTGGCTCTGATAAGATTAATTTCTCATCCAAGCAATCCAGCAATCTCCTTGACTAGTATCACCTCTTTACCAAATATTTTCATCCCACACCACCATGGCTGCATCCCACATCTCAGCACCTCCATCAGAGACTGTGCTGAATGGCCAAAATGCATTTAGAAAACAAGAATGCCTATAAATATTTCAGAGAAATTTCAGGGAAACCTCCAAATTCAATGGTCACTTGTAGTCATTCATGATTTAAATTTAGCAACAGAAGCAAAGGATCTAACCTTGTCTTTGAACCTTGATCTCATACCAAGAAGCAAGATAGCAATGACAAGAGTGAAACAAAGGTATAATTTCTAGTTCGTCCCTTTCCAGACAAATGTATGGAAAATATTTTGAGTACATATAATTGTTCTTGTTTCCTTTTTTGGTGTTGGCTCTACATATCTCTTACTGGTCTTTCCTGGAGATAAATACTGTACCAGATGACTTTTGTTCTGATATGGTACACAATTTTTTACATGGTTGTAGGATCAAGACCTAATTCAAAATTTCTTAGGTTTGGAAGTGTAGTAAAAATAGAAAAGAAAAAGAAATGTCATCAATCTAGCAACATTTTAAAGTTTGGGTTTGGTTTTTTATTATTATTATTATTATTATTATTATTATTATTCCCTGCACTATTTGTAATAACCAAAAAAGTTTTAAATAATTATAGAGTGGCAAGAAGAAAAGCAGAAAAGCAGACACAAAAAGGAAAAGAAAAAAACCCTTAACAGCTCAGCTTATTTCCAACAAGGCAAAAAAGATGAAGTGAGTATTAAAATTATCTTAAGAACTGCAAATAAATAGTAAGAATGGTTAGCAAAACTAAATGCTGCTTCATTTCAAGTCTGCAAGAGAAAATCTGCTTTTTTTAAAAAAATTAAATATTATTTAAATTAATTCAACTCATTCACAAGTTAACCTCTTCACTTTGGTCTAACCTCTCCGCATCAGAGCGCCGGATGAAGGGGACATAGAGGGAAAAGAAGAGGGGGCTTCCTGGAGTGCTTTGTGCTGAGCCTATTTTGGGTTGCATAGCAGCTGGTGGGCAACTGTGGGCAGCATCTATAAGCTATAGCAACGCTTGGGGTGAAGGCTGGCAGCTGTGCCAGCCTTTGGAACAGTCCTGAAACCCAGAAACGCAAAGATATTATGAAGCTGTTTTCCTTCCTTGTCTTGTGCTGAGCCTCCTGGGAGGCACAAGACAAAACTGGCACTGATGTTCTTCTTGATCTCTATCAGCCAGAGCTTCCACACCCAGACACATCCACTGCATACGCATTCAAAGAATTGGGTTTCAGAGCTCATTCTTTTCTTACAGTCAGAACGATAACAAACCCTACATGTACGTCAGCTCTTGGAATAACTGCTGGAACAAGACCAAACTGGTAGGCAGGATGTTTAGCCCAACAAAGCCTGGCTTTCAAACTTAGAAATGTTTAATAATAGCGTCCCCTTAATTTGCTGCAGAAGATCCCTTTTGCTAAATTTAGGCACTAAACAGGACCGCTGACCCGTTCTCTTTGCAGGAGGCCTGGCATGGTGCAAAAGAACTTTCTGGAATAATTTGTTTGACACAACTCCACAGCTGCTGTGCAAACAAGGATTCACCACGAGTTGGTACTTGTGCAGTCGCTGACTAAAACATTTGCTCTTGAGCTGATTCATATTGTCAATGTAAATATAAAGGTGAGCAGGTTCTGGGAGGTACGATGCAAATTCAGCACCATTGGTACCAGAGCAGAGAGTGCTTCCCCATGACAGGCAGTAAATGTGCATTTCAGCATAGCTCCTGTTGGAAAGAGGGGAATGTGGCCATCAGACTCTGGCTTCTGAATAACTAATCATAAAATGCTTTCAAGGAAAAAAAGCCTGTAAAATATTAATCTTTTTTTTTTTAATGGCTGCCAAACCTGAGGTAGCCAAAACATCGAGAAGGTGAAGGATGCTGCAGTTTCCCCTGCAAATCTCTGCTTGAGCAGGCTCTCCCCAGATTAACAGGAAGATCAGCAGCTCCCATCAGAGCAGCCTTTGCTCTGCAGCTGCAGCCTGACACCTGTCAGCTTAATCAGCTGGATTTGAAACCTTCCCCAAACCCACAGGCTCCGTCGGGAAGCAGGCATCCCAACCTGAGCTCAGGCTGGACTCATTTGGAGCCTAAGGTGGATCAATAAGTGTCCTTCCTTCCATTGGCATCTGGCATCTGGCACCTACACTGAAGAGACACAGCACTTGCTGGTATGTCACAGGTCTGCTACTGCCACCATCCCAGGAGGTGACACCAGGGGCCTAAACAAATTGAGAAAGGGAGCCTCAGCAGCAGAGCCTCCTGTCTTGCCTGACTGGAGCTCCAGCCAGGTAGCACCACGGTGGGGCTGGAATTGGAGTTACCGTGGTGAATCACCTGGCATGAAATGATCTCACTGGACACTTCCTCAGTGCAGGATTTCTGGATGATGCAGTAAAGCTGATTGTAATGCTAATTGTCTTACAGGATTGCAGTGCTGTGCTTATGTCAGACCCGAGCATCGCTGCTTGCAGGATCGGTCCCCTCCCCCTCAGGGAATTTGATTCCTATTTTAAGTCATCAGTAAAAATAAGGTTTCCCTAATTCCCAGTTGATTGTGTCACAGGAGTATTGCACACACACACACATACACACACACACAGAGCAGCGTCTGCTCCAGAGAGATCCAGTGCAAGGATTTGGGGCCTATGAGGAGGTTTGGGCAGCAGCTTGTGATGAGTTCAGCCTTAGTGGCTGCAGTAAACTCTCTTATAATTCTTATAAATGCTCTTGTAGTAAACACAGTCCCCTCACCCCACAGCAGAGGTGAATGTTTCTTCCAAAACAACCTTAAATGCAACCCAAATGGTTGAATGTGGCTGGGCTACCCGAGCTTCTCCAGTACCTTATGCAGCAGGATGATGTGCTCGCCTTTTGATTGACACTGGAAGGTTGAAAACACAAAGAGGAAATGGAAATCTAATGTTAAGTATTGAGTGCTTCATTTTTTCCCCCCTGCTTCAAAAGTCAAACTGAAGACTTCATCTCACCCGCCTCGGCTTCCCATCAAAGCCAAGTCAGAGGATGCTCCCATGGCTGTGATTCTGAAATCAGACCACATGAACAGTCACCAAGCAAACAGCCCTGCAGCCAGTGCTGCAATTGTCCCTGGGATTGTCCAGGGTTGCAGACCAGGGACACCTGCTCCCCAAGACCTGAGCTGCCACCAGTCTCCCCGGACAGCAGGGCATGAAATCATCAGGCTGTACAGCAGGTGCTGCACAGTATAGTCTCCATTCGACCTTCATATGGACCTTGTCTTCCAGAGCCTCTCAATTCATTCACTTTTCTTGTTTAAGCAATGAGAAAATGATTGATTTTGTTGTTTTTCTCTAAGATGTAAAACTCAAGCTTGTTCCATATTGTTAAACGAATTTTTAACTATCTTGCAGCTATTGAAAAGAATTTTCACAGTATTTTGCAGTTTGAGGTTGAAAAAGGTTCACGTCTTGAAATATTTTGTCTAAGCTTAGTTTGTTTGTCTAACTAAATCAGTAAACTTCTGTGTGACCCAAACATAATGACTACACTTTTAGATCAGTAAAAACTTCAAAGGAGCATGTTCATTGCAAACTACAAAACTGTCCTAGAATATTCATTGAAATACTCTGCATCAGGAAACATATACATATTCATTAGCAGTTTTTATTTATCTTCAAAACACTACAGTTCTGAAAAAACAAATCAAACAGAAGTCTAAAAAGCCTTGTATTCAGTCTAGACTACTCAGGAAATCATTAGTATTACTGCAGTTGTACTGAGTAGACAGGGTTATTAATTAAGACATATTGGTTTGCTCTGGTGTGCTCTATCCTCAGCACAAGATCTGTCAAGTTATTGTGGTTTGTACAAAAGTTTTCTCTGCGTACCATTTCTCATGTTTTCAAAAATAAAAACAACTCAAGTTCTTCATGCTTTCAAATTTCTCAGGGCTCTATTCACTGAAAATGACGGCAAAAATCCTACCCACTACAGTTTAATAGACTCAATATAGAAATATATTTGTTACAATTTGAAAGTATCTTGCTGTTTCCTCAGTTGATAACCCCATAATTTATTTTATGGGCCTTTGAGTCTGGGAACAACTGCCAGCAGTCTGTGTTCTGTGGAACAACAGTCTTCTGGAGATTTGTGCTTGATTCGCCACAGAAATGAAATCTAACCTCCTCAGAGAGGAACAATGACCCAATAGTCCTGTATGAGGCTGAGAATTAGGGGAGAGGAAATCAGTTTTGCAATAACATCAAACTTCTGTGATCTTGGACAACATCCTTGTGAAGGTCTACACTGCTCTCCCTGGAAAGCAGCATGACTGTGATGAATTGCTGTATCTGGAGCTTCATGTCGCTGGTCTATGTCTGGGTCCTGAGCCGGTTCCAAATGAGTCCCTGCCAGTATCTTTACACTGATCTGCATTGTAACACAGAGAATGTATCCATCTGTAGTCATAGACCTGAGAAGACTGAAAAATGAGCCTACTTTGATTCCTGTGACATTAGGCTTCTAGCAATAGCTGAGGAGTACATATTTCTCTATAGACCCCTGTTCCTCCCATATAATTTTATTCTTAATTTTAAAATGAGAATGATAGTATTGACTGGTGAGGAGAGTCTGGTCACCCTGTTCTGGGGGCAATGAGTTCAGTGAGCTGAAGCACTCATCCCCAGGACCAAAGAGTAAACTCTGATATCTTCTCTTTACTGATACAGGTGTGTACATTCTCTTCATTTGAGGACTCATTTGCTTTTTAAATAATGATCCTATGGTAAATGGTTGTGCTGACTGAATGGGAATGTGAACGTACCTGTGAATGTACCATAAGCTGAACACGTCCTGACAGCATTGATGCCTAACAGAAAGAAATCTGTATTTTCCCTAAACCAAAACTGCAAAGAAATATAAGCAAATTTTATCCAGACTTCAACAAAAGGCAGTACACAAGGTACTTCTTCTGTTTCTTGAGCTAATTTTGCCAGTAGCTCCTCAGAGTAGAACTGCATACTGATCCTTAATCTTCTTCAAGCTCTGACTAAAGTGATGCTTTTATGAGGTCTTTGTTTCATTCTCTTATTGAGATTGGGATCTGCCTTCTCCTGGCTTTCATGAGTGCCCCTACCTGAAAGAACTCACAAAGTAAGCACACAAAGAGAGACAATCAATATATTGAAAACACAGTCATGAGGATCATAAAGGAACAGAGGGGCAACTATGAGAAGTGAAATGGCCACTTGTCACAGCATGCCAACTCCACAGAAGGCGAGTTGTATGTTTTATGTCCTAAAGTAGGCACAGCCACTTCACCATCACTTGAAGGTGTTCTCCTGAGATAAGCACAGGTCACAGCAACTCTTCTACCCCTCACACACTCAACACACAGTCCTTGGCATGTCTAAGGCTGCAGACTGCATCGGTACAAACTTCTTCCTGCAACTCCTGTTAAAATTTGTCTTTCTTAAAAAGTATTCCACATGGGAATTTCACAGATAATACTTTGTCTGAAAAAAAAGGCATCAAGTGCCTTTTGGAGGTAGGATTTTTTCAGTCTTCCCTCAAAGTTAAAAAGCACATTTCAGTCTCAATGGCAAATTTCAAAGTGTTTAATTGATCTTATCTTTTCTCTGTCAAGTAGACACTGCTGGATTCAGCCCAAATCCCTGTGTCCAGCAAAGCCTGAATTATTGTCAACAACCTGACATGACTATCTACAGTTTGAGTTCTGATGTGCTTAGCCAGAGATCCGTCGTCTTTTTACAGCTTTTATAGTTCCTTACCTTTTTTATTTTTCAACTCTCCTTACTCTTCAACTCCTGTAACTCCTTTTCCTTCATTTAGGTTCTCTGTAAGAGATTTCTCATGCCCTGTACTGGGAGGACATACACAAAACTGTTACACTTTCAGCTCCTCTGAGTTTGCTCCTCAGCCTGGAAGTTCCCTCTGTAATACAGGCCATGTATGAATGTGAAACCTTGGGCCTAGATGGATGCTGTCAAATACTCCATGGAAAATCCTATGACTATTCCAATTAAGATGGGTAGTCTTCATACACCATCTAGCAGATGGAGTAAAACTTGACTTTTGGCTTTAGTGAAAGGCTCTTTGCAAACATTAGGGGCTTGTCTGTGCCAAGGTAATGTAAAACTCTTCTACTTCAGTGGATTTAAGGTCACGCTGTAAAAGCAAAGACATAACTACACTGATGTGGAGCCTGATCCAGAGCTTCCTACAGCGAGCAGCCTGTTGGTTTCTTCAGGACTCCTCTGGATGACATATTGGTGATAAAGATTTGCACATACAGAGAAACAGATCATTGCTTTGAAATAATGAAAGAATTTAAAATCCAGTTGTATACTGAATGAAGAGTATACAAGACACACATGGAAGACAGGAAGGAAATGGAAGCAGAGGAAAGTGTCGTGTCTTGAGGAAGGTCATGGAAAAGGTTGGTAGTAAGACTCAGAACAGAAAGCAGATGTTCTGGCTGGGGCTTTTGTAAAACGAAAAGACTACTTCTCTTCTCGCAGGGACCCCTCAGCATAATGTTGCAGTAACTGCTGAGGGGACCATGCAAACCCAAGCATCAGCCCACCACCTTTTCCAGAACAGAAACTCTGAGAAATTTTGGTGGGCATCAAACAATTTCTTCCCCAGAACATAGCACGAACATACGGTTGTGACATGGGCAACATCATGGCATTGTATCAGCAGCACCTTACAATGTCCTTTGAAAAAATCCCTTGCATTAGATGGCACATTCCAATGCACACAACTTCAAAAGTAATAATAACAAAGGTGTAGAGTCACCCCTGACAGACTGACCATTTCCATCAGAACTATTTTACCCACAGACAGTGTTTTCTCTTCAGTTTTTGTTTAAAGACTAAAGGACTTTTCCTTCATTATTTTCTCACAGTCTACAAGGTATTCTAAGCACCACTGGAAGCTGAATATAATGTTAACAATACGTAATATAATAAATTTATGCCCATATTGACACCAAAAAAACCCCTGAGACTGCACCACTGTACTGTGTGTTTTTATTATACTGTAAGTACAGTTTCAAACATAATAGGGTTTATTCATAGCATATTTACTCCACTGAAGTGAGCATAAATATGTAAATATCTAAGGTTTAGATTGGGAATTGCCTACTGCTGCTTTCAAGTCATGCAGTACTCTCTGCACTCTAAATGCAGGCTGACAGCAAAAACGGCAGAACTGCACTTCCAAGGGAAGTATTACAGAAGGATCAACCTTGCATATCATTACCCTACCTCTGACTTCTAATACAGAATGACAGTGGACACACAGTTGTAGCTTTCACACTACTTTAATGGAACAATACAGAGAGAGAGCAAGAGCACACACATTGCTGACTGGGGCAGCTCCCACCGGAGTGTGATTTGAAGGAAGAAAAATCCCTTTTTAAAAGATAGCATTCAGATGTATGAAGTAAAATAATTTCATGTTGAAATACATGTAAGAGAAGGGTGTTGAATTTGTTCCCTAGTTTTTAGGGAAGAAGAGGACAGCAGAAGTGCCTGTGAGCAGCACTCAGGTGAAATCTTTCCCTGAGTGCTATAAACACAAAGTGAAATAAAAACAAAGTATGTGGTGGGTAAGTTATTCTGCTGAAGCCAGTGGATGCAGCTCCACTGGCTTCTCTAGAGTACGAGGCAGCAGAGACCTCTTTGAACAACTTCAAGGCATGAGAGGCTACACCAAGGTAAGGGAACTCTGTATGGGGTACATTAGAGTGAGGGACTGTGCTTATAGCTTTCTCTGAGGCAGAAAGCTCCATCAGTTTTCAAAGTTGCAAATAAATAAGAAAAAAGACACAGCAGAATTACTCAGGAGGCAATTACCAAAGGGTAGTTGGAACAAGAGGGAATAATCCCAGCGTCACATCTGGGATTTCAGGTCTAAGCAAATATCTGAGTAATCGTCTTTAGCTGTGTACACATTTTAATTCACACCTTTCCACTCACTTATTGCTTCCACGCCAGAGAGTTTTCTAAAAAGTGAATCAATTGCCTATAAAAGGTGTCAGATTGTACACAATGGAAATGAAATCCCCTGGTTCCTGAACAAACGGGCTCAAAGCAGCACAACAAACTTCCACTCGCCACCGAGGCAATTTGCCTCTCGTGTAACCTGGAGGGTATCTCTCATTAGAATTGCTACTCAGTCCTGGCTTGAATTGCTCCAAGCTCTTCTAACACAATCTGATCCCTTCAGACTCTGCTTTACTGCCCCATTCAAGCATGAAGAATTCAAGCTGGAACAGGTGCAGAGCAGGATGATTAACAATCTGGGGAACAGGGGGTCTTTCACAAGCAGAGCTGCCAACGCTATCAATTTATGTGGTAGACAACTGCTTTGGGCAATAATCTACTGGATTTCCAGTATGTGGCAGCTTAGGTTCTTGGATGTCTGGAAATTCAGGAGAATTTCACAGAGCATACACAAAGCAACTTGAGGTGGAACGAGCAGCAAGTCTGATGTGTCCCTGGTCCCAGAAGAGGCACAGACTCAATTGGTGTTTGTCACTCCTGGACCTGCAAGGACAGAATGGTCCAAGGGGGACTTGGTTTATGTACCGTAGTAAAGGCTGACTGATTTATGGGCTTAGATGGGGATGGAAAGGAAAAACACTGGGAAAGAAGAAATGGCACTTATGCTAAAAGATAGTATCAGCACTAAGAACAAACAAGTATGGAAAGGTCAGGGATACAGTCATACTGTAAACTGGAAGATCTCAGGTAATTATTAGCATAAGGATGTTGCATAACAGGCTTCCTCTAAGGGAGGTGGAGGAAAAAGCCCAGCTACTTCTAAAAAAGGCTTGAACCTTTATGAAAGAACTCTATTAAAAAATGTCTGTAACATTAGGGACTAAATCTGCTAAATCCAAAGATCCTGTCCTGTTTTCAACCATGCAGTGGCCCTTATGTGCCTTTCTCATAAAAAACATATGCTCTTCTCTCCTTTCTCTGGAATTTCCTCTGTGTTTTTCTCCACTGAGCATTAGCAGCAATATTATTTTGTGTTTTCCAGTGTGTTCATCTTATTCTGAGTGCCAGTTCTTTGCATTATCCTTAATTTCTTTATATGTTTTCTGCTTATATAGGTAAAGGATAGAAAATTAGGCATAATTTAGCCTAGTTGACAACACAGTCATTAAAAGAACTGTCTTGAAATTATCTTCATCCCTCATTTTCTTTTATTGTGCAATCCCAACTTTTTCTAAACTTTACAACATAATCACAATTATAACCCTCTGAAATCAGAGATGAATGAATCTCTTTCATGACCATGGCATCCTGAAGTCACTGGAAAATCTCCTGCGAATCAAAGGCTAAATTTCCACTTCAGCTGAGAGCTGGTGCATTGTGAATAAAAACTACATAAATCCTATTAATTTCACCCAGTGAAGGCCACTGGTAACATTCTTCTCTATTACAACCTCCCTTATAAAAGTCTATCTGAATCTTTAATACTAAGCCACGAAGAAAAGACAACAGCCTAGAACTTAAAAAATAAGGTCTTTTCAATTAAAGATTTAAAAACAGGAGAAGGCACCTTACGTGCCTTTTTCTTATCTTTCAGATAAAGACCTCTTGGGTAAGCTTGGTAAATCCTTATCTGCTAGATAAAGGGCCACTATGATGGGCCTTATCGCTTAATTAAATCCTGGTACTATGTACAATGAAGTCAATAATTTGTTATACAAGATAGCACTTCAGACCCTGCTGCATTGGCTAATGCATCTCTATCCTGTACCTGAGCCCTCTGGAATGGGTCATGTTCCATCACGTGCTCCTGGGCTGCCAGGAACTCATTACAGGAAAGGTGCCCAGATTAACGCGGATGGGCTGTGATAAATGAATCTGTTGGATCAACCAGATAAACTAAGGTCCCCAAATGAAACTGATTTGATATGTAAGGCCTAATTCTGTCATTCTTCCTGGTAAGGAACTTAGCTGAATGTGAAAAATTTGTGGATTTTCCCAAATAAAATACTGATGCTGTCAATCACTGCAATGGAAAAACAAATATAACTAAAGTTAATGTTAGAAGATGTTGTGAAAACTGCTGAACAAATAAAGCTACTGAAAAAAACCCACATGATAAGGTCTAAATCCTGACCATCCTTGTGTTCATTAAGGCTCACATCACTCATTGCATTTACATCCACACATATGGGGTGAAAAAAGAAACTGATCAATAACAGCTATAGCAACTATCACCACATATCATACTGGCAAGGTCTCCCTGAATGCTAAACCCAGTTCAAATGATTCTCTCTTCCACACAAACATATTTGCATAAAGCAGCCTAATACTTACAATGCTTCATTTCACTAATTGGCTTATTGGTAATGTGCTAGAGTGATCTGTTCCTGAGTCTGTTTGGCAACGGCACTTTTGTGCATATAAACCCATCAAATCAGGTGCATTGTATCTCTGAGTCTCTGAAAGACCCCATTACAGCCTAAACCCACTACCCATCAGGCCTAACAAACAGAAATTGTTTAATCCTGTAATATGCGCTGAAATTCTACAAGCCAGGAGTCTTTTCCTGGTAAGTATGGAAAATTTTAGACTCAGGATTTGCTACTAGCACTAATCTTTCCCAATACTATCAAAATAGCAACTCTGTGCTTGAGATTCATTTCTCTTCACTTTGACCAAGATTTATCTCCCAAAGCTAAGAGCAGTCATTCAGTCCATCTAATTAACTGAATGAAGGAGGTTCACACAACGAGCTTAGCTTAGGCATCTGAGCTTCAGACAACTAAAGGTAAGGAACATTTATCCTTCCCTTAGAAAGAATCCCCAAGGAGTGTCTGAGCACACAGCTGCAGCAGTGTGACAGGGCAGATGTTGTTCATGAAGGATGGGGCATCGAAATTCTTGGGTGCCCAGTAAGACAAAGGTCCAGATGAGGACGTTCATATTGAAGATGCTGAGTGCTCTGAACTGTGTTATCTTTACTTATTTATGCCAATGATGTGCTCAGATCTACACTCTCAATTTTAAGTGGAGGCAACTCTTAGCCACTGGGATAAACAGGAGTAACCATAAACCGACTCCAGATTATGCCAACCAAAATCCTCCCTATTATGACTATTCTGTAAATTTAGCACCTCCACACATTTACAGCATTTGTTACTATCACATTCATGCTTTTATAAAGCTGAGGGCATACGGCTTCCAGGAACCACTGGTATTAATGCCAGGCTAAATACACTCTAAATTGCTCGGGTTGTGTGCGGGAGTTCCTGGATTTCACAGCTGGGTACTTCTAGCAAATTGTACTCCTTTCTGTGCATGGTCCCGAAGGATTTCCCCATAAATGCATAGACCTAGTTCTTGCATGTCTGGCAAACTCTTCTTGTATGCTTGCCAAGTTTTAAAGGGCAAGGAATCAACAGCTGATAATTTATGCCAGGAACCTACAATGATCCAAACTCACCCCTCGTGTAATTCTGGTAAAGTCAGCAGAGTTCCAGGGGAGAAGTTGTTGGCTTAGCAAAGTAAATTTTCACTGACATTTGAGGAATACACAGTATCAATTAAAGCAGAGCTAATTATTGCTACTATTATTTGCATTGCAGTAGTTCCCAGAGGCTTTTAACAGGATTATAGCCTTCTGGCACGAGGAGTTCTCAGGAACATAAACTCTGATCTGGAAGTTTCGTATGAAAACTGACATTTGGTACCTCTGCACAATGTCTCTATGCTCAGTGGGGCTCCACCAAGCATGGGGCTTTGCTCACAGGTATGGGCCACAAGAATCTGAGTCACAGGAGTTCCTTGTGATGCTAGGTTTGCCTAGAGCCATCACATGTCCTTCTGCTCTTTTACAGCCTGGCCTGTGTCCAGACCAAGCAAGCCCTTCCCAAAGCTCAGCATTTGGGCAAGGCCAACGATGCTGTACATTGGCTCCTTGTCAGGAAATCTTGGGAAACACTCCCAAGACTTGTTTATTCTGATATGTTTATCATGAGCTACCACTTCCTTTACCTAAGAATGGGAGATCTTAGACATTTTCTACTGCATTGAGTCATTCTTCCAAGGAAGGACTGACATTTGTCAGCTTCACCCCAATTCCCCTGCTGTCCTGACACCAGATGAGCTTCCTGGCGAAACAAAGCAAAGCTTAGTCATTAAGACTTTCAGTATCCAGACTGAAAAAAAAAATAGAAATAAGCCACTGTAATATATTTAACACTTGGTGTTTCTTGATTTCTTTTCTCTAGATCCCTAAAATATATTGCAAACACTGGGGTCCAGAGCAATACCCAGGCTTCTGAGTACTGCTCTCTGTTCAGAAGCCAAAGTAAAGCCCAAACCTCCCTGCAGCCAGTTGGAGCTGGTAATAATTTTTATATTTTACACTACAAGAAGATATATGTTCTGTTGAGATTTTGATCTTTGGTGATTGATCAGCTTTCTAGGGACTCCACACGTGACACATTAATAACACACTTGACATATTGCTTGTTCAGTCCATTTCTCAGCTCACAGGCTCTCCTGTTCTCCACCCTTGCAGCTGTTTCAGGGGTCCCAGGGTCACATTGCTCTGAAGAAACTACAGTAGAAATAAGATGCATCAAGTGGATTGCAGACAACAAGGAGGATAAGGGGATAAATATGTAACAAGAATGCAGAAGGAAACAGAAAGAAAAATTACAGTGATATCAAAATTTGGTACACATGAAACTGCCCACAGCTCTGAAACTACAGATAGTCCTGGGGCTGAAACACACTCAGAATGTTTTCTGTTCAAAGTTTATCACACCAGCGTTTTCCATATACTTTGTATTAATCCTCATACTGTTCTCTTTTCTTAAGTAAGACATTTATTATTTTTTAAGTCTTTTCCACTCCCTAATCTACCTCTGCCTTTCAAGGGAATTTGCTCAAAGAGAAAGCATGTTTCACCTGTGGCTATCTTTCAAGAGGTACTGCTGCCTCCTACGATTGCTGCCACTGCCAACAGGTCATAGATCAGGCCCAATAACACCTACAAGAGAGTGAATTTGCTTTTGCACCCCTCATTTGTACATTTTAAATCCAGAATCTCCTGTCAGGTGTGACAGAACATTTGTTGCATCGCAGGATGTTGCTGAAATAACCCAAGAGTTGTTTATTGTCTGGTTCGGAGGAATTCATCCAAAGACAGGTTTAACTTTGAATGGAAAACTGCCTCGGAGTTGAGTGTCACTTTGAGAAGTTCAACACAAGGAGGTTACAAGGCAAACCCTCAACTGGCCCATCCCTCTGGGCCAGCCTCTCATGCTATGAAAACACAGTCTGGTTTTGCCAGACTAGAAAGAAAGCTCATAAAGAGGTAACTATGGTTAAAAAAATAAGTTAGAAGCACATTTTCTCCAGGGAATTAGGAAAAATTTGCTGTTGATAACACTGTTCTTAATGCCCTCGTATTAATTTTAAGTGTTTAAAGGAATTAAACTCAAAAGGCTGCTGTACTGGATTCCTGACTGGTGATTTTTAACCATTTGAGTGTGTGTGCAAAAATAAATAATGATTTAAATATAAAAAACATTAAAAAGTGATTGTGCCTGCTCCAAAAATAAGCTACTAAGTATTTTGAAAAAAAAAAGTTAACATCCAAACCCAGTATAAATAAAAGTGATAATGACTATTGCTGTGGAAACAGCTTAATGTACAGAAGTTAGGACACAACAGTTTTTACTGAAAGGCTTAAAAGAAGAAGTTTAGCACTATTCTTATCAGCTTAGAAAGGGAAATCTGGGGCAGGAGACGCAAAGCAAGTGCCCCAGTAGTGCAGCAAGCACAGAACCAGAATTACTGGATCTGGAGTTCTCTGTTATTCACTTAATCACCTTGCAAGACAATTTGTTGCACTCCCAACTGCAAACGGATTTGCTTTGGAAGACTCACAGGCAAATATATTATTTATGCAGAACTTTCAAAAGTATTTAATAAAGTGATGATGACCAGTAAAGTAATTTTAATTCATGGATTCCAGAGGCTGCAAGTATGTTAACTTATTAAAAAGGCACGAGCACACTTGCATTTTATAGCACAGGGTATGTAGTACTGAGAAAAATTTGGAGTTTTTTGTATAGAATCCAGAGCAACTATAGCTCCTGGAATTTGAAAACTCATAGAAAGTCCTGAGCGAAGGTAAGCAGAGTCACCATACCTGTCTCTGCCATTATTGTTTAGGTCCCTGTTCCACAGCTACTGAAGTTCAGATATCTGGGAATGGTCATTTTTTTTGTACTAGAGCTGTGCAAAATGGCTGAAGTTTCTGTATATTAACAAAATAATAGTTAAGTATTCTGTTATTCCTCTTTAACATTGGATTGGTGTGTTAAGCAAATGGTAAATTGAGTTCTATTTGGAGTGTCAGTCATAGTAATCAAATTAGATATTAAAATGAACAAAAATATAGAGCATAAAAGACCCATAAAATACAGTCTTCTATGTATCTGAATGTCAGAAAAGCTGCTCATTGTGAATACTGCTTATGTTTAACACCTAATTTCTCAGTCTCAAACAGAAGGGATACAGAGAATTATGACGAGACATCTGTGAATTTTAACAGGCTGCAGCTGCAACTGACTGAGTCTTGCCCCTCACACTTCTCCTCCATCCTGTCTTTAGAGGGTCCAGGAAACTCCGTCCTTCACCATGAAACCCTTTTGTATTGCAAACCAGCTTCACTAAAAAAGATCAATACCAAAGAGCAACTGAAAATCCTGTCCCTGTTGAAATCATCATAGGTTTTTGCCACTGACAGTTCTAGTATTCACTCATCACTCCTACATCAGGCAATCAGAGATGGTCTGAAGGACTACATATTAAATTATCAGCAAGCATCACCTACCAATGGTCTATTTCTTAAATTAAAGACAGAATTTGGCTGTGAGAGTGCAGGAATAAACATAGAATAAACCTCTAGCTCCTGTAGTTGTGAAGGAAACCTGAAAAATGAGATCAAACGCAATGTAGAGACAAGTCTGCAGGGAGCACAGAACAAAGTGACATGAGAACTTCCCTATTCTCATAGCGAGGGTTTAATCAGATAACGCCGATAATTTAAATACTAACATTGTTAATTATTTCCATGAGGACTTGTCCAACTGGGAAAGTTTCGCCGTTTACTTGAACTAGTCTTGTTATAGTAGGCTCCATTAAACTGTTTTAGATCAGATCTGGTTTCTTCACAAGTAGTGGCATAATTTTATATTGTGCTTAACCTGGTCTGTGCAGAATGCCACAAGTCCTAATTTCCCCTTTTAATACCAGGAGAGGGCAGGAAGGAAACTCAAAAGATTTGGTTTTTTTAGGTAATTGATTTTCTGTGGGATCAGTGATCCAAACTGATACACTTGGCAGGCGTGCGATCACTGGATCCTTTGGAAAGGAGAGGGGAGCAAGGAGCCAAGCAGCCAAGAGGGAAGTGCTTAGAGTGACAGCAGAGAAGGACGCACAGCCTGCAGTGAACTAGACTGAGCATGTTGTAACACTGAACCTGTACAGTGTGTGCTCCGGTGACGTTTGAGTGGAGAAGCAAGAACCACGTGGTCTGAACTGGTTTAGTTCAGTTTATACATGTGTTACTCCCCTGCACACTCAAGCCTTAAAAGATGGGGGACCACAGATCTATGTAACTCTCCCTACACTATCCCTTTTGTGGTGTATTTTAATCCCACTAACTCATGGGTTTTTTCTCACCCAACAGGCAGCTGAACTTGGGGGTTCATGCTGCACCCACAACCTAATGAAGCCTCCATGCAGCTCAGTGCATCCAGCTCTGGTTCTTCAATTAAGGAACGACATTGAGGTGCTGGGACATGTCCAGAGAAGGGCAACAAAGCTGGTGAAGGGTCTGGGGCACAAGTCCCGTGAGAAGCAGCTGAAGGTGTTTAGGCTGTAGAAAAGGAGGCTCGGGGTGACCTTCTCTCTCTCCACAACTCCTTGACAGGAGGTTGTAGCCAAGTGCGGGGCGGTCTCTTCTCCCAGGTAACCAGTGATAGGACAAGAGGACAGAGTCTTAAGGTGGGCCTAGGGGAGGTTCAGGTTGACAACAGGGGAACTTCTTCACAGAAAGTGTGATTAGACATCGGAACGCGCAGCCCAGGGAGGTGGTGGAGTCACCGACCCTGGAGGCGTTTAAGCAAAGACTGCATGTGGCACTCAGTGCCATGGTCTGGTTGACACAGTGGGGTTGAATAAAAGTTTGAACTCGATGATCTCAGGGGTCTTTTCCAACCTAACTGACTCCGTGACTCTGCGATCCTACGCGAGCCAGGTATTCCAGAGGCAGTGCGAGCAGCCGCCCACGTTGGCAAGACACACCTGCAAACCCTCGTCAGGGAGGTGTGGGAGCCTCTCCCTCCCATTCCCACTGCCCACTGTTTATCCAGGGCAGGTAAAACCCCTGCTTGTCCCCCTTCTCACGCAGCCGGGACAGACGATCCCTCTCTTTCCTTCCTCCCTTCCCTTTCCCTTCCCCCTCCCAGCGGCCATTCCGCCCTCAGGACGCCCCCGCCCCCCGCGCACGCGCTCCCCCCGCCCCGCCCCCTCGGCGGCGCACGCGCACCGCCCGCCCGCCCCGCGCACGCGCGGAGGGAGGCGGGGTGGGCAGGGGTGACCAACCAGCGGCGCGCGCCGCCCACCCGCCCCGCCCCGCGGGGGGGAGGGCCCCGGTCCGCCGCCGTCCCATGGTGCACCGCGGCGGCAACAGCGGCGGCGGCCGCCATGTTGTGTTAGTTTGTTGTTCTCCGGCGGCGGGAGCGGGACCCGCCGGGAGTTGAGTCCGAGCCTTTCCCCGCGTCCTTCCCCGGCACCTCCCTCGGCGTCACCGGGACCCGCCGCTCCGGCGGGTGGCGCCGGGGCGCTGCCGCGACCCGCCGCCGGCGCCGCCGCCTGGCCGGGGCGCAGAACCATGGCTGCCGCGCTGGGAGGAGGCGCAGGTGGGTGCGCGGGGGCCTGGCCCGGGGCGCGGGGCCGGCCCGGGGCGGAGCGCGTTGTGGGAGCCGGGGGGTCCTGCGGGGCCTGGGGTGGTCGCGGAGGGAGGGCAGCGGAGCCGGCGTGGTCAGGGCCGGCGGGACGGGATCGGGGGCAGCGGGAGGCCCCACGGGCGCCGCTCCTACCCCTGGGAGCCGGCGGCGTCCGGCGATGGGAGCTGGTGTGGCCCCTTGGCCGAGGCAGGGCCGAGGGGAGAGCGGCCTCGCCACTCACGGGGCCTCCGGGGGATGGGTGTGTTGTACTTAATGGCGTTCGCAGAATCAGCGAGGCTGGGAAAGAGCTCTGAGATCAGCGAGTCCAACCCGTGACCCAGTACCACCGTGGCAATAAGTGTTCAGTCTTTCCTTAAAACACCTTCGGGGACGGTGGGTATTCGTTCCCATAGTTTTTGCGGGTGCAGTGTGTGATGTGTTTAAGTAACATATCTCTAATCTGGGGTGTGGTTATAATTCATTTTACAGAGTGTCCAGAAGTAGAAGGGTCTCACTTGAAAAGTGTAAAATGAAGTCAGTACTGGACCCCAGGATTCTCAGGTGTTTCACTGTGCTTTTTCTTGACTAAGGCCACCTCTACACATAGCATTTTAAATGACAGCTCAAAACCCTCTGTGGTTCTGATTGGTATATAAAGCAAACTCTAAAATGAAAATATTTGGTTGGGTGATTAAAAGAAAGATTTGCCAAGATTTGCATACTTGGGTGTGCAAGAGAGATACAGTTAAGAGAACATGTCTGTTTCTGCTGCTTTGGGCCTTGCTTTCACTAGGAATAGCAGGTTGGAAAAAGGCTGCTCAGAGTTGTCAGTTGACCCACTTGACCTTGTCTGTACAAAAGTTTGTGGTGATTTAGTCTCTGTTGTCAGCGAGAAAAGTCGTGGCTCATCCCCTACTCACTCACCTCAGTGTCAGACCCTGCTCCACGGTTACTCTGATGGGTAACAAAGTACAGATTTACAATTACAATTCCTGTGGTAAATGTTACCATACCTAAAGGTAAATGTTACAAAGAAATTCCCAAATTTAGGAGGACGTTTTGGGAAGAAGGCTCAGAAGGACAGCACTGATTGGTAAAACAGCAAATATTAAAATATCTTGGCCCTTGTTTTAATAGTATTTAATATACTGCAATATTGAAGTTGTCTTACAGAAATATTTGTGCTCATTTTTGTGGTTCAGGTTGGTTATATGAGGTCTGAAAGCAGATTTTGCATGGCTGTTCTATGTCAGGAAATTTTTGTGGTATTGTGAGGACAGCAATTTAAAGAAAGTGTCACTTTTGAGGCATTTTGGTTCTCATGTTTAAAACTGCTGCAAGTTGAATGAGCCTGGTTTCATGGGCAAAGGTGCAATGCAGCAGCAGGCAACCTTCAACAGAGTGGTGAAACTGCAATTTCAAGATTGATTTTTTTTTTGTTTTGTTGTAGAGTTCCGTTTGTGTCTATTCTTGAATTGGGATCCCTTTGTGCTAAGAGGGCACAAGCAGTTGTTTGTTCAGCGTTAACACCGGGCCCATCCATAAATGGTGGCCAATTAAATGTGATCCTTGCCCCATATAAACAGTGTTTGTTTAGTCTTGGTGGTCACTGCAGCACTTGCTGAATGAAAAAAAACGGAGGTGTCCCACACCTATGTCCATGTGTCTAGTCAGGGAAAATTCCTGCTTGAGGTTGTTAAATACACTTTCAAAACCCAGTAAAAAGAGTCTAGAACCTACAGAAGTGGAACGTGCAACCCTTTTTGGAAAGGGACTACTATCTAACGTCAATGGTGGTAGCATGGGAAAGAAACTCAGAACTAAGTGGTTGTTTGGCTTAAATGGTTTTGTCATTTAAAGTTTTAACTGTAGAAACTAATGTTTGGGATTTGGTTTTAGAATTTTTTTGTGGGAGGGAAACGCTTTAAAATATGGAGATAGTGTTTTCTTAAAAAAAAAAAAGGCTAATGATTGGCAAATTAGTACAGATTAGGTCTTGGAAAAATTGATTGGGATGTTAATTTGCTGACATTGCGGGGTAAGAGTTTACAAAATGAGATAGTTTTGGCTTTAAGGGTGCAGATTAAAGATTAATATATCCTCTGTTAAGGATATATTTTAGGGCTGAAAAATGAAATGGGAAATGTCTGTGGCTGAACATTTAAATATATTTGATGGAAGGAAGGTGATTTGTCTGTTGGACAGCATGTGTGAACTCATTCATTGGTCATTTATAGCCTTTTAAGCTCTTGGGAGATAATAATGAAATATTCATATGTACTTTTGTGACCAGTTGTATTGGTGCAGCAAAGCTTTCTGAGGATGAAGGTAAAGGCTCTTTTGGTGACACATTTCACAAACAAACCAGAAAGTTTACAAGTGATGGTCTTGAGGTCTCTGGGAGTAATTCACAGTTTCATATTACTTCACAAATTCTTTTGCTAAGCAGCCTGATTCATCCTCCTAATTCTGGAATGGCTGTATGTTGAAACATAGAAATTCAGGGTAGGTGTGTTGGTGATGAGGAACCTTGAGGGCTCATAGTTGCTCATTAGTTTACTGATAAGGGTAAGACAGTGGTTCCCAAACTTTGATTCAAACTTTCATATAAATCAGAATCAGAGCAAACATGTTGAATTTTACTTCAAGGGTGGGTGCAAAGAAGACAGAGGCTCTCTTTTGACAAGGAAGCTTATGGAGAAGACAAAGGGCAATGGCTACAAGTTGCACCAGGAGAGGCTTCATTTGATTTAAGAAAGACTTTTTTTTTCTGCGGTGAGAACAGTCAGTCACTGGGAAAATATCCTTGGAGACATGATGGAGTCTCCATTACCGGAGGTTTTCAAGATATGATTGGACAGGGTGCTAGATAATTTGTCTCGTTTGGGCTCCCTTTCTCATGGGAGACCAGATGGTCTTTGAAGGTCTCATCCAACCTGGACTATTCTGTGATTTATTGATCATATGTTTATAGTGTAATGTAACAACTGTTTTCTATAAATGCTGAAGTTTTTTCTTAGTATTTACTGCAATCAGTTTACAGCTGGATTTTAGTCTCATTTAGGGAGGGATGGTTACAGGGTAAGCAACAAACCATCACCAAAACAAAGCAAGAAGCACCTCTTCATTGTCTGCCATACTGAACTAAGGGAAACTATTAAGAATTTTCTTATTTTCAGATTAGTTCACTTCTGATGAACTTCAGTGGCCTAGAAGACTTTTGGGTGTCGATGTCCTTGGGGTGTGAATCATGGCATAGGCTGGGGTGGAGGAGGAGCTGAAGAGGGCCCCATCCACATGTCTGCCTTCCTGCTGGAAGTCCTGTACCAAGAGTAACAGAATGGGTGTTCTTCTAACCTCAAGCCTGTTACATTATTCCTCCAGCTTGAACTTAAGCTGTCATCAGTTTGATTTCATTTGAACATACTTGATGGCTGCTGTTGTACTGTTGGCAATGTAGTGGCTTTAAAAACCTCTTGTGAAGCCGTTGATAAAAACAGGAGAAAAGCTTATAGTGCTAGCACAGCAAGCACCTTTCTCACTGTTGTGGGCCACTGTCCAATTCAAAATGTCCAGTGTGACAAATTCAGTTGAACTTCTTGTGCTTCAGGCTATTCATCAGCAGCAGACAGGGACTGGAAATAGATTCTGCATTTGTGCCTAGATGAAAGTGGGTGGAGTGCTGCCTGTATTTTGGTCTCTGTGGTTATTGCATCCTACTTTATTAGATGGACTGGTGCAGCTGGTCACAATATTTAAGAGTTATATTGGAACATGCACACATTAAAACTCCTCTAAGTGCTAAAGGCCTTTATGTAGAGTTTGCAGTTCATAAAAAACAAAGGTGCTCATGGGCTGTTGTACCAAGAACTAGTGCCATGGTATTGCACTTACTATTGTACTAAGAACTAGTGCCAAGAAACATTACTACTTCAGTGAGCTTGTGGCAGGGAGATTTCCTTTAAACACAGCAATTTTTAATCTCTTTATGCTTTTCTGACAAACTTTCACTGAAAGTCGTGTTCTTCTGAATGTTCTGTCTTTTCAGGTCATCTGAATTAAACATAGCCTTAATATCAGTTGTTTTTGCAAGAGCCAAACCAGGCCTTATTGCATCAAATACTAAACCTCAGATTTTAGGTCACATAGAATTTGTTGTCCAGAATAATTTGAGATGGTGACTTGATCAAAAAACCTCCAGGTAAGTAGTAATTGGTCCTGTGTTAAGTTCTGCTGTAATGCAGCCTCAGTTTTAACTTGATGGCTGTGAAGGATGCTGGAGAGTTTCTGGGGAGTTGCAGTTTCTCATCAGTGTCCCAATCCCTTTGGGATCCAAGTTCATGTGGATTTCATTTAAACTCTTGGCCTTCCTTCACTGCTCAGTGTTTGTGAAACAAGAACTGTGGCACTTTTGTTTTTCCAAAGAAAATATGTTTTCTAGTTCAAGCAAACTTTGGAAGTAAGTTTTGGGGTTTCTTTTGTAGCTTCAATTCCAGGCAGCATATTATGATTAGTTCTGTTCTTGCTTATTGGTAGTGACTTGCTTTGTATCATGACAAACTCCCAAAAAAAGTTGGTTTTGAGAAGGTAAAAAGAACTTCTCTCCTGTAGAAGTTAGTTTTTCTGCTTTATTTCTTAGAGGAAGTTAAGTTCTGTCTATAGGAGTAATTTGAAAGAAAACATAAAATACAGTAATTGAGGAACATGTTAGGCAATTGTTAGGTTGTTATAAATATTTAGTCACCAAATACTTAAGGCTTCTATGAGTAATTGTTTACCAGTGTGAAGGCTACATGATGTCTGTTCCTGACAGATAAACTAAACTGTTTATGAATGTGGTGTATTTGTGTATAATGTGGCAGTAAGACCGAATGTGATTTTTGTGATGGTCTTGATTTTCTGTAGTAAGTGGGGCTGGATTCATAGTGGGCTTCATGCCCTGTTAGGTTTCCTGAGGAAGGTCTGTGTCTGTGACACAGGTTGGCAGTGTGACTGTGCTGCCAACACCAGTTGCATGAAAACTTCTGGTGACAAATTGTGACAGCATCAGGAAAAAACAGGTCAGCAGGAACCGAACCTGAATCCGTGATGTTATTCTGTTGCATCACGTAGCAAGAGATGCTAACATTCAGTTCCCTGTGGGGCAGTTTTTACCTGGTGTGCTCAGGTGCTGAAAATAGAAGTTTTTGCAGTACTTATGTGTTGCATAACCTTTTGCAATGAAATATGAAGAAAAATATTCTGTAGAAATAAAGTATTACATAAAGATAATCTGGTAAACTGTTTTTAATCCAGAGACTTTTGTTGGAATGCTGTCAAGTTGTCATGTTTGGTGTTTTAAGGGGATAGAGCAAGGTGGACTTGTTCTGATCAGCATTATTTGAAAGACAGAGAAGTGCTTTTTCATGTGGTAAATGGCTTTTCCTCTCTAGTTTTCTGTTTTGTTTTGTTTTGTTTTAATTTTAACTAGCTCCCTTACCTATCATAGAATCATGTCATAGGGTTTATTTTTATTTTGCCCCAAAGCAAAATAAGGCTTAGTTACTTCATTAAAAGACCTGTTGGGCAAAGAGTGAGTAGTTCTTTTTTATCCATTGAACTGTAGGATCATTGTGACATCTTCATCTTGTTTTGGATAAGGAGAAATCTTCAATCCTCTTTCAGTGCCTAAAACTTATTGCATGTTTTATGTTCATGATAGTGTAATATTGAAATGAACCAAAACACAAAATTTGGAACTGCTGAGGTTTGAGGCAGAATGTGGTTGGTGTTCTGGGAAGCTTTCAGGTGGATTTCAGGGAAGACCAACAATGCAGTCATCAAATGTTTTCCCTCGTCTAGAAGTCTGGGTCATCTCATTGCAGTAAAATACTCCAATCTTAGCAACAGTTGCTATGTGGGACTACCTTTTTAGGCTATGTTAGTAACATTTTATGATGTTAAGAGCTCTGCAGTGTTCCTGCTGATTCACCTCCTACGCTTGTGAGACTGACTGTGTAGCTTAAGACTTCCATTTTACAAAGAAGAATTAGTGAAGGTTTTATTGGAAGGTTGTCCACAGAGTTAGAAACTGCCATCAGCATAGCCAAAGAGGAAATGAGGCTTGTATTTTGTGGATTTCTAGAGTGGATGATCTGTTCTTATTGAATAGGAAAAAAAGATACAAGTTCTAAGCATATATCATAAAACCAGAACATAAGCTGTGTAGAACAACTTGCAGCATTGCTGGTGTTACCCCAGGGTAAGTATAAAGAAAATAGGAACCTTTAATTTGGGGCCCAAGTGTGTTTGGCTGTCTTTGTGCTTATTCTGGTTCACAGCTGGTCAGAGCCTTGCAAGGCAGGCTGGTCTAACAAAACAGCTTTAGTCCATCTCTGCAGCATCCTGAAACTTCTGTGCCACTTTGATCATGGTGGTTTTCTTAGAACTGCAGTTGGAAGAGCCAAGTGGTGAATTATTTGGGATTTTTTTCCTCTATAACTGGCCTGTTCTCCTTGCTTATTCAGTTAATGCTTTTCTGGTATTTGATAGGTTGTGTTTGGTTGGTTTTTTTGTTGATTTGGGTTTGTTTGTTTGTTTTAACTTTCTAGTTCTGCCTTAGAGAGGGGTTTAATGTGTTTAGTGATCACCTCTCAGGATCTTCAGGTGGTACCCAGCCGATGCACAAACATCATGTTGGTGAGCTTTGCCAGGAGAGCCAGAATTGGAGGGAGGAGCTGTAGCCAGTGCCTCGCGTGTCTTAGCAACAGTTGCTGTGTATGGTGCACTGAGACCACTGGAAGAAATAGAGAACCTCCTCCAACTCCTACAATAGACATTTCTGTGCTTTAAAAGCTTATGTTCATGGATTCACACCTTCACTTTTTTTTCTTCTCATCTCCCACTCAGTAGTACTGAGAATTTTAATAAAAAAAAAATCTTTGGCTGTTGCTCTCAGTGGTTTTGTGCCCTGCTGATGCTGAGTGTTCTTATTTCTGTACAAGTTAATGTTTTGCAGGCATTTAACCACCCTTGGCACAAACATTCACTTACAAGTTTCTCAAGGAGAAACATCTATAGATGTTATGCTGATTGTTGTTTACTGGTGTTTTCCAATGTTATTGCCTAGACAGGTAGAAGAAAAATGAAAGTCTGTGTGGTTTCAGAAATGGAGAAAAAAAATGATGCCTCAGGATGTCTGTTAGGTATCACATTGCACTGCAGCTGCAAGGCCTGTGTCCAGTGCAGTGCTTATTGTCTCAGTGGTGAAGCTGGCAAGGAATGCTATTTGCAGATGTGTGACTGTTGTCACCTCCTTTTCTAAAGGAAAGCTACAGCCTGCTTTGTGCTCCTTAATGTTGAAATGGCATAATTTGTAACACTCATGTTCTGTGAGAGCTGACATTGACAAAATGAGCATAAAAAAGAAAAGCTGTCTCCTTCTGTCCCGAAGATCATTATATCACCTGTGTTGAGAGAGGGAGAGGAGAACAGGGAGGCAGTGAGGACACATGTGGAGCAGTTCTTGCAAGCTGCAGTCACCACACACAGATTGACCAGTCGTTCTTGAGGGTTTTTTATGCATCCTGCTGGAGGGGGCTTGTGAAAAGGGCTTTGCTGGATGTAATTCAGCTTTGAATTTTGGTAGAAGCTGCTCATAAATAAGGGATAGGATGTGAGAAATCAGGAGTGATTGGAAGAGCAGGAGGTTCATGATGTTGCCTTGAGTGGTGGGGGTTCAGGTCCACATTAGAAATTTGCCAGGAACTTGGACCCTCTTTTGACATTCTTTATTCACTAGCAGTAATAACAGGTTGAAAGACTTCTATGGCTGTGAATTAGATATCTGCCCTGCAAAACTGCTATGAATTGTACTGAAAAGTGTTTCTTTTTGCTGTAGAGAGATTTTAAAAGAAGAAGGGTGTGGTGTGTAACTTCATGTTGTCTAGATTTAAACCTGGCTGATGTGAAGCTCTGTTTGAAAGAATTGTGTACCAAGAGCTGAGATTGGTTTATAGCACAGCTCCCTAGTTCTAACATGGTGCCTGGCATGAAAAAATATGTCTTGCAAGTAAGCAGGCATAGCTTAAAAGAAAGTTAGTCTTCCTGATTTGTCATTGTCTTGAGCTGTGTTAATCAATATGTGGACACTTGTAATTTGGGGTGCTGCCAAATCAGGTGCATTACCTCAAAAAGTAATCATTGGCAGTGATTACATCAAGTCAGTGGATTACAGCAATCCAGCTGTAAGAACAGTGACAGGACAGGATATTTGTGCCCTTAAAATGTCAATACACTAAAACAGTCACTGCAGCATGGTTTTGAATGACCATAAGGAGAGCAAGGTGGCCTTTCCCCCCCACACCTTTTTTTTTTTTTTTTTTTTCCCCAGAGACCATAACACTGGATAATTTAGCATTCAAGAGGAAGATGGGAAATGCTTGTATATTTGTCTGGCTTTCCCCTGTGGGTGAAATAGGAATTGGAATAGAAAGAGGTTGTAATACGTAGGTGTTTAAGCAGAGAAATGTAAAACAATTGATTCAATTGTGTTAGCCCAGGTAAATTAGTTTAAATATAGAAAATGAGTTAAAATCTAAACTTACCTGTCAATAGTAAAGGGGAGAACTTGATCAAGGGGAATTATTTCTTCCCTTAGTTGGTTTCAAAACAGAAGAGTTGCCACACTTGACTCATTATACATAATGATTTGTACTGAGCAGTCTTACTTTCACAGCTATTTTTGATTGATATTTCTGGTTTGAAAGTTCTTCATTTAGTGATGTTGCAAGATCTGAATTTTCTCTTTTTAATGTTCTACCTCCTTTCAAACTTCTATCAGTGATTAACACCCATATTTTGATAATATGAAGTGAAAAGTGAATAGGTTTATCATTGCATGTGGGGAATATTCACTAAAGGGTACTGGGTTGAGTTTAAAGAGCTGAAGATAGATTTGGTTTTGAAGGTTTATTTAAGAATCCAAACAAACACAGAAAAGCCAGTCGAAGGAAACAGTTGTTCCTTGGCATTGTACTTGGTCAGAGCTGAATGCAGAGTCAGAAGGATGAATGGCATCTTAGTGATCACCAGTTCAGACTGTCAGACTGCAGGGATGGGATTGTTCAACCTCTGGGTTTTGCAGACCATTAAACTGCAGCAGCTTTCCCCCTGTGTTGAGCATAACTTCTATGTGCCAGTTTGTTTGAGTCTTACCAAAGTCATTAAAGTGTGTGAAAAGAGAGTGAATCCAGGTGTGCATTCCCTGTCAGGCTGTAGCCAGAGGGTGGGAGAGTGAGGGTTCAGTATTTCTGAGGGTATGTGCTTTCGGTTCAAAGGTGACAAGACATGATGTCTGTACAGAGCAGATGACCTTTGCATTTCCTCTGCAGATAAATGGAAGCTTTAATATTTTTAAGTAGTAAAATATTAATTTGTGAACTAAACTATGGAAGATGATTTGGTAGGCTAAATTGAGGGTACTTTTTGAGAGAATATGGAGCACCAGTTGTTTCTGGGAAGGCAGGTGCCTGCTTAGGTACACAGTGTAACCTGCTTCAGTGACTTGTAGTGGTTTTACTGCCCTAGTTGAGATAATTCATGGTGTGTTACACCTGACTGCCCTCTTCTGTATTGGGCTGCTGGTACTGACCTCCCTTGTGCTGACCTGAGGTTTACTCCCTTTGCAGGTTCAGTGTAGGGGATGAACTTGTGGCCCACAAGGCAAACGGAGATTTCATAGACACTGTTTCCTTCACCTCCATTGCATCTCAGTTTTGTGCATTTCTGGGAAGCTCCTGTCTATGGAATGACCTTCATTGGCAAAATTTTCCAGTGGTTTGTCTCATATTCTTATCTTTTCCTTGGGTAATCTTCACCTCAACAGTGAGAAGAGGGAAAACTGTGTAGTATATTGGTTTTTTTATTCTTGAAACATGGGGGTGTTGGTTGACAGTGGCTGAACACGAGCCAGGAGTGTGCCCAGGTGGCCAAGAAGGCCAGTGGCATCCTGGCTTGTGGTTAGATAACCCTAACCCTAGCCAGCAGGATGAGGGCCATCATCATCCCCCTGTACTTGGCACTGGTGAGGCCACATCTCAAGTCCTGTGTTCAGTTTTGGGCCCCTCATGGGAAGAAAGACACTGAAGTGCTGGAACAAATCCAGAGAAGGGCAGTGGAGCTGGTGAATGGTCTGGAGCACAAATCCTGTGAGGAGCATCTCAGTGAACAGGGGGTGTTTGGTCTGGAGAAAAGGAGGCTCAGGGGAGACCCTCTTGCTCTCTACAACTCCCTGAGAGGAGGCTGTAGCCAGTTGGTCAGTCCTTTCTCCCAGGTAACAAGGGACAGGACAAGGAAATGGCCTCAAGTTGTGCCAGGGAATGTTTGGATTAGGTATTAGGAAAAAAAAATTCACAAAGGGTTGTAAAGCATTGGAACAGGCTGCCCAGGGAAGTGGTGGATTCACCATCCCTGGAAGGGTTCAGCTAACGTGTAGATGTGACACTTGAGGATGTGATTTAATGGTGAACGTGGTGGTGGTGCTGGGTTGACAGTTGGACTTGGTGATCTGAAAGATCTTTTGCAACCTTAATGATTCTGTGATTCTGTGTTGGGTATTTGTCTGCTTTTACTTCATGTTAACTTGGAAGGTAGAAAAAGGTATTTTTGCATCTTCTGAACAACACACCCCCCCACACACCCACCCATAAAATCCCATCTGTGTGGTTGCTTTGGAAACCTCTAATTTCAGTAAGAATTATTTAACGTGATCACCTTCTTTACAGATGATGACTTTGATCAGTTTGATAAGCCTGGTGCAGAAAGGTCTTGGAGAAGAAGAGCGGGAGATGATGACTGGGACAGGTAGGTAGGATATTTTCATGTTCAGTTTCTGTGTGCTGAATTGCATTGCTCTTTTCCCATTCTGGCATTTTGTGTTCTAACATTTAGAGCGATGCACATTCAGATGCACTAATGAAGATGTTGGTTGTTTTGCATGTGTCAGCCAGTGCTGGATCATGCCAAACATGTACTTGCCTTGAGGAATGCAGAGCACTGTGAATAGATACCATTTAAAATTGGATAAATACAAAGTATTTGTGGTGTGCAATTTTGCAATTAATGTCTTGGTTTTCCTTTTAAATGTTAGAATTTGCTAGTACTTGAATTTGCTCAACTTAATTTTTAAATTTCTTTTAATTAGATGTTTAAATTCTTAACCTCAGAGTCCTACTTTCAGTTTTACATTGGGGA
Source organism: Corapipo altera (assembly GCF_003945725.1). Taxonomy (NCBI): domain Eukaryota; kingdom Metazoa; phylum Chordata; class Aves; order Passeriformes; family Pipridae; genus Corapipo; species Corapipo altera. The sequence goes on along the minus strand of NW_020884897.1, from coordinate 8,288,282 downwards.
AGAGTATTAGAGCTTAGGTACAGGCTTCTTAAACAGTGTGGCTTGTAAAGATTTAGAAGTGTGTGTGCACTTGCTCTTTTTTGGCGGGAGAATAAGTGTGGTTTTTTATGTGAAAGGAATCTGGCTGGGAAAGGAATCAAGCTGCTGGCTAGACTGGTCTATTCTTTCTGGGGGAACTTTTCACTTATTTGTGTTATTTTTCTATGTTTCCTTTTTAGTAATAAATTTGTTCAGACTTTGCCAGTGGTTTTCAGTGTAAAAGGCAAAAAAGAACAACCCATTCCGAATAGATTGTTATCTGCTGTAATAATCACTCAAATGATTGTAGTAAACAAGTTTTACTCTAAGTAGTTTTCCACTCAGCTGAACCCTTGGAGTGAATCAACTGCTCTACAATTATTGTCATTCCAGAGGGATTAGTTTCCTCTTCCATGCTTTTCTGCTAGGTTAAGTGGATAGTTTTCATTGCTCCAGGAGGCAAGTGTGTGACGAAGGAATTTGGACAGTAGCTCCAGTTTACAGAGTGTTCTGCTGTTTGCTGGTGGGGAGTCTCTGCTCTCTGTCAAGCCAGTACAGCTGTTAGGGGGTTGGATGGTGAACTGCACCATTGAGCTGCTCTGGTTTGAGAATGGAATTAAAATAACTTGTTCAGGCTGGGTCACTGTACTGTGCTGCCTCCCAGTCCCAGGTCTGGGTATTCAGAAACCCTAAAATAAGTATTGAAAGCAAAATGTTTGGTATTAGAATGTTTTTTGAACTTTTTGCCTTTGCTGACTTTGTGGTGTGAATAGGTGGGCTCTTTAGATGCTGACTGGTCACATTTGGGTTTAGCTGTCCTACTCATCACTGCAGAAAATTTGGATGAGTCAAGCAACCATTGCATCAGAAGTTATTCCCAGTGGTAAACTTCCTGCAGCAAAGCTGTTTTTAATAGGACTTGACAGAGGTTTTAGGGTATTTTCCCTAAGCTGAGACTCTGAAGCACACAAGGATTCAGTTTTAGGAAAAAGTTTTACTTTATTTATTTATTATTACCTGCATATAACTTAAGATAAATATGAAAAATGCAGTTCTTCAGCTTACTGAAATTGTAAGAGAAGTAGTTCCAGGTGCAGAGCAGAAGATTCCAGAGCTTCATAATTTCAGAACTTTTTTTTGTTACAACTGTATCTTCATGGCTAGGCTTCGCAAAGGAAAATTTGGGAAGGCTCTATCCACATTTGTTACAACAACTGTATCTAGTAGAATATTATTTGCATGTGTTGGAATATTGTTTTTTAAATATTATTATTCTTTTCAGATTGCCAAACTGTATTTGGAAGTGTTAAGTTCTGTGAGTGTCTTGGCAATTACAAATGCTGTACGTGGATATGTTGTTGCCTAATGTAATTGCTTAAAGTTTTAACCTACTGGCCTAATTCAGTATAGGACAGTTTATTGAAGATGGAAAAAAAGGCTGAATGAACACAGTAGTCTTAGGGTGTTTTAATCCTTCATGCTTTGTTTTGCAACCTAAGTATTGTTTTGGGGGGAGATGGAGTTCTGCTGTTAGTCACACATCCTGATCAACCATCAGCTCTTACTGTGTTGTTACTTGACTGAGTCACATCCCCCAGTTATTTAAATAATTTTGAATTTTCAGATATCTGTCCTTTCTCAAACACTGGAGGTGATAACTGATAGTTGAAGGCCCCAGTAATTTGGGATGCAAATGTAACATTGCTCTTGGAGAATTTTTCCCATTACATTTTTTTCACAAGTTCTTTTCCAGAAACATTTATATCCTTGCTGCTGCTCATGTTTAATGAGGCATGTTCATGAAATTGGAGGCCAGAGAGGGCCACTCTGATGTCTTTATCACAGGGTGTTCATTTATATATGTATTTCTTTAGGTAACCCAAAGCTTGGGTTTGGAAAAAACCCTGCATTTCTGGTGCTTTCCTTCGAGATGACAGGAATGATTTAGTAGTTGACTTTTGCTTCTTCTGACCCTTCTGAGATTGCTCATTTCTCTATGCTGGCAGAAAACTTTCCACTGGTTGTTGTCTGTCTTTTTTATTATTATTGTCCTTATTTGGTGAGCTGAATTTATTCAGTGAAGGGAACATTAGGTATTGGAAGTTGAGGCAATGTAAGGAAATGGGTCTGTTTCTTGTGAAACCAGTGGACTCATATCACCTTAACCCAAAATTTCTTAGTACTGTGGTTTGGAAACTTTTGTGTCCTGATGAAGTGACTGTGAAACTATCACAGATGTGTACTTTTATTCCAGGTCAGATTATTTTATGTGGCTTAGTGTGGCAGCAAATTGCAACCATTCACATTTGTCTGTTTTTGTCAGCTAGTCTGAGATGTTTTAGTATCTTTGTTTTGCCTGCTTTGTGTTTCTTAGTTTGTTTTGGGTTTTTTTAATGGTTGGATTTAATACTTCTGATCCTCTTTCTGAGAGAGAACTTCAGACATGGCTGTTTTAGAAACCTTGAGATAGTACAGCTTTACCATGCAGGCTTTTCACTCTTACTTTGTTTATTCAAAAAATTATGGTCATGTTTCTTCTCTTAATTCATTAACGAAACTACTGAGTAACATTGAATATTTTTAGAGGTTTTGAATGGCATCCTGTAAAGACTTTTTTTTCCGATACAATGTTCATTTATATGCTGGTGCCATTGTTTTTGACTGCCAAGCAATAAGGCAAAGCTTCAAAAATCTACAATATGTTTGCAGTTATTTCTATTCATCAAATGTTAATCTTTTTCTAAAAAATCACGTCGAGGATGTTTTTCAGTAACATGTTTAAAATCCCTAACTATGTTTAGAAAACTAATTTCATCTTTTACTTTCTTTTCCGTTCCTTTTCTTCATCTGAATGTCTGACTTGTTTTTTGTCTCCGAGTGCTGCTGTAACACTCTTGCCATCCTCTGGAATTTCTCTAGTGCAGTTTTATTAAAAGCTGTCAGTGGTGGACCATAGTGCTGGGAAATATTTTCAAACCCTTTGGTGCATTTGTCAGGTTACTGGCAGTTGAAGAGATTAGCGATTTTTTTAGAGACGAAATTGAAGTAGGAAATGCTTCTGCAACCATTTCTGTTAGGTAGAGTTTCCTGTCTCTGAAATAAAGGTGTTAAATTCTAGTCAGTTTGCTCTTTGGAACGTGTCATATGTCTTATGTCCCAATTTTTGTTTAATATTACAAGTGAGCACAAAACAATTGCTATTTGTTAATGTTCAGTCATTCCTGGAAATATTTGAGATCAGTAACCACGGATAAATTCTGTGTACTGATAATAATGTCCTATTTAGGGCTGATTTGGTGTATCATCTGTTCTTTCCTAGCCCACAAGATTTTTATTCCCCCTTCCCACCCCCATGTTATCTGTACAATAATCAGCTCTGAGAGAGACATATCCATCTGCAAAAGCAACTCTTAGCAGTTATTTATGTCTTGGAAGTGCCTCCCCATTTTCAAGTATTTACCATATAGTCCTAAGGAATTCTTATAGAAATTCCTGTTCTTTTCCTATAGCACATTCTCACTTTGGAGAATTTTGTTCTTATGTAGTATCTAAGGCATGGTGGTTTTGTTGGTTTGGGGTTTTTGTTTCTGTTTTTTAAGGTATACAGGTAGAAATAGTGTCAAATAGCAGCTCATATTTCAATGCACTGGCATCTCATTTAAGTATTAACATGCATATTCTACTACATACATTTGTCAGTAACAACTGCTTATTGTAGAACAGGGGAATCTGTTTATTCCTGCCACTAGATAATTCTTTCACTGAAGGAAGAAGAATGAGATTAATCAGCTTTTCTAAAGTTCAACTAATCTGGAGTGTAGTTCTTTGTGTTGAATCTTATTTATGGGATAGTTGCTACGTGATGGCAGAAGTTTTGTAAGCCAGGTATTTCTGTGCTTCCTGAATTCTTGGGCATGATTATAAAAGTGGTGAAACATGCATTCGATTTTGTCACCCTGTAGGTGTTTGTTTGACCTTACCCTCAGCTTGAGAAGGAGGCAGTAAAGTATTTAGGGAAAAGCTAGACCTAAGCCTGACCTTTAGGGAAGATGCAGGCTCCCAAGCCAGCTGGCCTCCCAGCCTTCTTGCTCAGGTCTGTCTTGGGCCACATGGTGACCTGTAGACTGAGTTTTGCCCACTCTCACTTGCTTCCTCCCTGGGGAGCTGGAAATCAGCAGTTTGGACAAAATGGCCCTGAAATGTAGGATCTAGAATGGGGACCTGGCTGTCTGGGTTTTATCTGGCTGTGCCTGCATTTTGGCTAGGTTATTGTGCTCTGGTTGTAGAGATATGGAAAGGAGAGCATGTGGAAATGAAATGACTGTGCAACAGCAGAGGTAATATGTATGGTCTGTTGTTTCACTGAAAATAGGTATCTGTTTTTCTTGAATGCTTTGCTAAAAGAAAGGGTTTGTGCAGGCTTTGTAGCAATTCTCCTCAAGTCAGTTTTTTAAGGCATGTACCCTACAAGGTGTTTGTTTCTGTTTTCTAAGGTTCAGCTTCTTAAATTTTTTACTGTTTTCCAGTGAACTTGATGATGACTTGCTCGGAGAGGACTTGCTAACTGGAAAAAAGGTAAGAAATGTGCTTTAAAGTGAATTGTTGCAGATATTAAAATGTGAATGTTGTTCAGCTTACCCACTTCAGGTGTTTGGTTTGACCTCGTATATTTTACGGTCACCTCCCCAAAGCCTGACAGCCACAGGTACCTGAGCTCTGCCCTATTGCCAGAGCTCTCTGCACCCAGGGTTGTGTTTCCTTTTGTGAAAAACCTCCAGGTGAGACTTTTTAAAATAAAACTTTTAGAGAAACTGTTTTTTTCTGAGGTAGTATTTCTTCTCATAACGCACAGTCCAAACAGGAGATGATTCTCAAAATGAATTTCCCTGTAACTCATATTGACTTAACAATTTAAAAAAAAAAAAAAAGGAAAAAACCCCCAAAAACCAAACAAAAAACCCAACCAACACAAAAACCAACCAAACAAAAAAAACCCCCCCACAAAACAAAACCAAAAAACAGTGAGGCCTCCTGAGTGCTGATTAGCATGCTGGAGAATTTAATGCAAGTGCCGATTTCCTGGCTATTAAAAATGACTTGTCAAAATACCAGCAGTATTTACCAGAGAGTAAATAAAAAAGGAATCAGTGATGTCTGTTAAAGGTTACACTCAGTGTGCACAATCTGCTATTGCGTTGTCTGACGAGTAGGTGGAGGATTTTCCCTTTTTCAGTGAGGGGAAAAACATGGGAGCATCTGGAACTGGATAACACAAACAAGCTCTCACCATGTCTGCTATAGACTCCTCATGCTGATAACCATTTCCAGTGCTGAACTCTGTGAAAAGAACTAAATGTATGTTTGGGTTTGCCAGATATCTGCAGGAGAAGACAGGATTCCTGTTTGGAAAATCAAACTGACTAGTCATCTCTTTTATATTTTATCTGCTAAATGAACTCATTTAGAAAGTAGTTTTTAAGGTTTGGTTGGAGATTAATAGGTTTGTTAAGAAACAAAGAGTTGAGTTTCATTTGATGTAGTTTTCTATTTGTTGCAAATAAGCTTCTTGAAACTATTCTGTAAGTATTCCCTATTAAAGATAGGAAGTTCCTTAGTCTCATGTACTGTTTTAAGAAAGAAAATAAAATTCCAAGACTATAGGGATTGCAGATTGTGTGTTATGCAGTTATCAAAAACATTAGCAGTTAATGTTGTATATATCTTTGTAATTGGAATGCTAGTTGATAAAGCTGCTTGCTTATATTAAAAAATATGAAATTATCCATGTGAATACTAACTAATTCTAGATTCTCCAAAGTATTATTTTTTCTTGTGCTTTTTCTATTCTTTTTGGTTTGCAATGTTACAGGGCAGTATCTGTGGGTATGGACACATATGGTGGGGTAAAAATAGATTTCTCAGAAAGTTTTCCCTGAACTATTTATGCTAAACTTCCTTCTACTTAATCTCATCCCAATACTTCTAGATAAATCTACCTTTGTATAACCTTTCTGCCTCTTACTTAAGGGGTTGGAAATGTTGGTTAGCAAATCTGCAGATATCTCTTTTGAGTGGGTAATTATTAGAAAAAATAAATAAATGAAACAACTTTATATCCTTTTCTCCAGTCTGTATCTTTGCTCTCTAGAACTTAAAAGTAACTTCATGCATTTTCTTGACTTGCCTAATGCATCAGTGTCACAAGGCCATGAACTAGAGCTTTTTTCCTTCCTGGTCTTAAGCAAGTTGTCATCTTTGGCTGTATTTGAGAATGGAGCAGTGAAAAATGCTGATAGATAGGCAAATTCGAGTTCTGTAAATTTCCATTAGACTACCAAAGATGTATTTTAAGATTTGTTGTCTTGTGTTTTTTTTTCTTATCAAATTAGGTCATTTCCTTGAAGGTATGGTCTTAGTCCGAGACGTGTTTTTCATAAGAAAATACTTAGTATTCAGAAGTTTCAGTATCTAGTTAGTTAAAAGTTTATATCTTTTATATTCATGATTGACTTTTTCTGAAACCTAGAATCAATCAGACTTGTCAGATGAAGAGCTGAATGATGATCTTCTGCAAAGTGACAATGAAGAGGAACAAGAATTTCGGTATTTCTTTCCTGAATCTTGTTTTGGATAACTCAAAACTACTAATGGCTACTACTACTGATTACTGATAACTGCTAAACTAAAGTTATTGTTATATGCTTAAAATAGTTTTGGTTTTTACTTAACCAGTTACTTAGTGATGTATATATAATGTACTCAGTAGCATTATTTGTGTATCAATAACATTAATTTTGGTTATTTCAATCTCAGAAATTTAAATCTATAAAAAGCTTATGAGAAGAGATGGTGTCATCTCCCATACATATCGAATTCATTATAAACAGTTACAGAGCTTTGCTCTTTGCAGCCTCAGTATTGTTATAAGCTTCCTTCTGCTGTGAAGTCCTTTTCTGCCATCTTTCTTTTAAAAATATCTTGCCTCCTAAGACCCTGAGGATGGGGAATTGCACACTTGGCGAGGCTTGATTTGTGGCTTAATTGTTTGTGTACAATTACACAGCAGAAAATTTGTAACAGAGTTTATAGGCTGGAGCAGGTACTTCCACGGGAGTTCACTGAGGATCCTGCCCTGTGAATACTCCCTGGTGATACAACTTCACAGCTGAATTATGGGCATCACAACTCAAAATGAGTGTCTTGTCATTTTTGCTTTTTCAAGCTGGACTGATGCAGGGGGGAGGATGCTTGTGATGCCAGAGTGATGCAATACCACTGCTGCTTTTAATGGCCTGTGTGTTTTTCCAGCTTTTTCTTTACTTGTTGCACACTGTGCAGGTCATGTCATCTGAAGGGGTATGAATGTATATGTAACATGCATTGATATATCTATATCTCAGAGATCACCTATGTTTAGCCCTCAGTAGTATAAGGAGTCCTGTCATTGTATTGGACTGATGGTGGTGTGATAAATGCTCCAGCCATCCAGCTGTCCATTGACTGCTGTTTTCCTTCCTGCAGGTAGTGAGGGTTGGACTATTCCCTTCAAAAGAGGGAATCCCTATTGGTCCTTGCTGTCACTTCACTGTGTATCCTCCCTGAGACCCCTGGGCAGCAGGAGTGGCTATGTAACCACATGAGTGATAAGAAAGTATCTGAAGTGTGATAATATTGCTCAGTGGAAGCAGGTTTCTGTAGACAAGTTTTGCATTTTTAGCAGTTTTATCGGCAGAGAGTGAGAGCCTTTCCCTTTTCCTTCTATTTCCATTCAACCTCATGCTTCTGTAGTTGGGAGGATAATGATAATCCTGCATAATGTCTTCATTTTTGTGTTAAATCTTCCCTGTCTTATAGATGCAAATAGCTCAGAGCTGCCTGGATCTTTTTCTCCCAAATGTAGGAAAATGGTGAATAATAGGACTGTTACTTAAAAAAAAATAAAAATATCTTTATTTTCATTATACCTTCCGCCCTGAAATCAAGAAGAGCTTCCCCCCTCTGCTTTTCTAACTTGTCTGCAGTTGGTTAGTTGCTTTTTTATGTGTTGATGGCACTAGCTGTTGTAAACATTAAATTCTGAGCTTTGCTTTGCCTGCAGATTATAAATGTGTCAGGTTTTGTATTGATTGTTTTTTTTCAGTGTCTGTGCCAGTGCTGTTACTAAGTTAAGAATGTCTCAGGCATTTAAATTACAGTTATTGACCATGTATTTTATATTAAGCAGAACATTAAATCTGTCATAAAAATGTAACTTTGAATTCAAGATAATCAAGAATGAACAACATGAATACATTTAGTAAAAAATATTTTACTAGAATATTCTGAAAGATTGGGAAAACAGATGCAGTTATAGCAATTTTATGTATTTTTTTGTTAGTCTTGGAATTAAAATTGAATCCAGTCTGCTTTGGTGACAAAGCAGGACTTTTGCCAGTTTGACCTGCTAAACCATCTGGTTCGTTTGATTCCCCTGGTCAAATAGCCTGCAGCTGGTGATAAGCTGCAGTACAGTATGCATTGTGAGAACATGGCATGCAGTCAAATAGTATATGGGGTATAATTCTGTCCACCAACTTAGAGAACTTATGTTTGTTGGCTTTGTTTTGCTAAATCTTTGCGAGTAGTTGACTGTTGCACTCCAACCTCTGAATTCCACCCCCTCCCCCCATCCCACAGCTCTCCAGGTGTCACAGTGAGCCTCAATGCCACGTCTGGCATGCTGGCATCATATGAAATCTCTGAGTCCATCAATGATCCATCGCTAGAGCATGAGTCTGAGTATGACCAAGGGGAAGATGAAATTGGTTATGACAAATCTGAAGCACCTGAAGAATATGCTTCAGAGTATGCAGGGGAAGGACATTATGAAGGCAATGATCCTGAACTGACAGAAGACCAGATAGAATATGGGGAAGAGCCTGGAGAAGAAGATGAAGTGCTAGACCTTGAAATCAATGAACCCCTCGATGAATTTCCAGTGAGTTTCTTTCTATTGTATCTTTAAAGATAACATTACTTTGCGTGCATAGGGTTTTAGACTGATTTAAAATCTGTTTGCCTCCCTAGGGAGGAGGGGAAATTAGACCTATTATCACTGTCTGCCAGTTTCTTTATCTAGGCTGTGACAAAGTTTGTGTTGACAGCTTGTTTGGCGGTAGGTAATGCTCCTTTGTCATGCGGGAAGGCAGTTGAGAATCATGACCTTGAGGATTGTATCCTTAAGGAAGAAAACAGCTTTGTGTGGTGGAGATACACTGCCAATTGTTAGAAGTACTTAATGCAAAAGCTTTTATCCAGGCTTTAGACAAGATCTGATAAAGTCCTTCGAAGGTGAAAAGATTATTGACCTGCTAAAGACATCTTTAAGGTGCTAATATCCCAAAGTGATTGATGTCCTGCTCGTTCATCCTTTTTGTAACTGAGAACTGTCTAAACCTGAATAAAGAGATTGGAGGTTAGTTCAGAAAATGTCACCTGCATAATTCAATATAATTTAAGCAGCGTATTAGAGAACATGCACTGGCTTTAATTGCTAGTGAAGTGATTTAATCTTAATTAAAACTGTATGTGATCAGTGAGGTGTTTTAAAATACAAGCAAACTTACTTAGGAAAGCTTTTGCTCTTGTTTTATGTTCATAATTTTTCGGAGTTGAACCTGCTCATATGTAGGTGCTTGCACAGTGTTTTAAGAATGTTTATATTCTGATGGGGTAAAATCTGATGTTAATGTATATGTGCATAGGTGCATGTTTTCTTTGGTAAGAAAGGACTGCAGTGTTTGCTTGATGAATTTGTAAATGGGGGATGTAGATGTATAGAAGAAGTTGGAGCAAACAGTATTAGATGGGATCTTTATTATGACATTGGTATCTGAGTGAAAACTGCTTTAGTTTTGATGATGTTGAAATTATGGTCTAGTTAAAAGCCCTGCTAATTATACTGTATGTATGTCATATCACTTATTTGACAGTTCTGATAGAGACAATACTTTTCTTCAAGTCTGGAAGTCGTAACAATGTAGCCAGACCCCACCTTTCCATGGGTTTGCAATTCTGTACAGTTTGCCTGTGTCTTTTCACCTTCATGTGTTATTGCTTTAGGATGAAGATTACATGCAATCATATAATGAGCAAGCAATGGAAGAACAAGGAGAATATACAGCTGATGAGGAGCTGGAAGAATCCCAGACAATGGCAAATGAATCAGAAGAGGTATGTTGTAAATTTAACGGAAACTTAACTAGTTCTTTTAGAGATTGATTTCATAGAATTTGTACCTATTACAGAGTAAGAACTGATGCACTTTGCCAGTGTTGAATTATTGGTCATATTACTCTTTGTATAAGATGAATTGTGATAGCATCTATACTGTCAGATACATCAAATGCCCTCTCTCCCTTGGGATGAAAACCATAAGGAGTAGGCCAAAATGTGCATATTTAGTCTTGGCTTCAACATTAGTAACTTCAGAGGCTGTTTGGGTAGGAGAATGACAGTAACACTGCATGATGTCTGTTAAATCTCTGATAGCTGTGATGCCTCACTTTCCAGGTGGATCATTTGTGCCATTGGGAGTGTAAATACAGTTCTTGGGTATCCCCCTTTGAGGAGGAGTGTGAGCATGGAAAGTTCAGTATTTTAGAAGGGCAAAGGTTATATTGCTGTTTCGAAAGCAGTTTTGTTGGGACTGAAGTTCCTGTGAAGTTTATTTTACTTCTTTGCTTAGGAGAAAGAATGAGTTCCTTCATTTGCAAGGATAAAGCTTATGCCAAAGAGTGCCACATAGACAGTCACTGATTATAGCCCAGAACAGAAGTATCATACCTGTTTTTAATTTGCAGCAAGTTTTTGATGGGGGATTTTTTTTCTTTCCCCAGCAGGAATCTGCTTTAATATTACTTTTATTCCAGTTCTTAATTAAATAGGATTGAATGGATTACCTGCTGAGAAGTGTAGTCAGAGTGTGTTTCCTCTTTGGAGCTTTAACTCATCAGGAAATTAATTCCTCAAAGACACAGCAGTGTTACTCTGTGAAGTTCTTACAAGTGGGTGTGCTGTGATGGTCTAGTTGTAGCAAACCTATTTTGGTAAAACAACATTCCTTGGTAGGCAGAGATCTGCTCTGAAAGGGGCCACCTGCGTTGTTCAGTCCTCCACTGTTGCAAGCATGACATCTTGTACCAAATAAACCTTAATGTAGTTATTTGCTACTTCACAAGTATTAAATCTACTCTTTGAAAGAATTGTGCAATGTCTAAACACGTTTTGATCATTTACTGGATTATACACACTTTCTTTTTGGCATTTTGGAAGTGGAGTGATGCATTTGGGCTTTCTGCAGCTGCAGTCTAAGATGATGGACACAATGTACATCATGTAAAATTAAATACATAGCTGAGATTCACTGTCAGACTTACGACCTTAAAAAAGTACAGCTTCATTTTTAGAGTACAAACTAATGAGAATTCTGTAATAATGATGTTGTCTAAATTCATCCAATTCAGAATTAAATTACTTTCATTCAAAAGGTACCATTAATGAAAGTTTTTATTGTTTTTCTTAATAGAGCTTTTACAGAATTTGTTCATCATATAATGTGAGCATTTTGGCCACATCTTTGTTTGCTTACTCTACATTCTGGCATTATTCTAATGGTTTGCAGATTGCCACAGGTTTTTCTTCCCAAAACAGTAGCATCTTTTTATTCTGTTCTTATATAATATGCAGCTTATTTACATTTGGCAGCAGGCTCATAATTGTACTCTCTAAATGAGAATACCACTAAGAGAGAGAACCTTTGTAGAGTATCCAGTTCTTTTTATTGCAAGGTTAGATGCCACCTCCAGCTCTGAAGAGTGTTCTTTATTTGAGTGTTATATAACAGTACTCTCCCTTAAATCTCAACATTCGTTACTTGTAAACAAGGCTAAAGTTGGCATTCTCCTGTAGAAAAATGCAACACAAGAATAGAGCTGTAATGGATGCAAAGAAATAGCATTATTATCTCCTGATTGAAATTTGGCATGTGAACAACTGAGAGAGAGCTGACAGAGAAGAGTGTTTGGTGTTGTATTTTATGCAGTTCCCACATTAAAACCAAATAAAACCTCTTATTAGATTGCATGAAGAAATTCTGTAAACCAAGAGAAAAGCTGACTGGATGAGGAGCTGGAAAATAATGGGAGGAAACAAGTGAATATGGGAAGTTAGACACCTGTTAGGAGTGGCACTCAAGGTGGGAGGTGTGAGGAAAAGGCAGGTAAAGCTTGTGCTTGAAACAGTGCTTAGAACCTTGGATTTTAAATAAATAACACTCTCTGTGGAGCTTCCTTGAAAAATGTAGCAGTGGTTCAGAAAATATTTTCGCATTCCTAAGGTACAAAGCAAAACCACTCAATACCCAGAAATTTCAACAGCAAATAGGTGTGGTAGAACAGTCACATGAGGCATCATGTCCTAAATATTTTTAGAGGAAAAATATCACTAATTACTTCTGTGAAATGTGAGTGTGAAAATGAAATAAAAATAAACCCTCCTGAAATTAGAATTCATGATTTCTTTGTTTTATATCAGAACTAATCTGTGAAGTGTATGGTAGGGGATTTGTCATTGCATAAATTTAAACCGTGTCTTGGGTTATGCTGATAAGAAATGTAGAGGACTTTAATCAAGAAAACATTTCATGAAAATGTCCTACATACTGCTTTTCTTTTGATAGAATACAGGCTTGGGGAAAAAAAGGCCAATGCATCTGTCTGAATTGTTCCATCTGTGTGTAGCCAAAACTTCTGCATTTTAGTACTTTTGTTCAAGTTTGAAGACGCTACTTGTCAACCTGGAGGAAAATGATGAAAAGAGTGCAAATCAAAGCAACCAATTTTAAAACATATTTAAAGGCACTTAGGTTTATTATTTTAGTCTCATTTTTCGTCTGTGGAGTTGAGATGCCGTTGGAATAGGTGTAACACCCCCTTATCTGCCCTCTTATCTCTTGATCCCCTAGGACTGAGCAATTGCTGCTGCTTCAGTGTTAGCCTCTAGTAGATGCCTCCACTGCCTATTTTCTGGCTACTCAATAAGTTCTTTGTTTCACCTTTATAAGGTTTCTGGTTTAGCCTCTACAACATCTTACCAGTCTCCGGCACAAAGCTGTCCAGAACACTTGATAATGGCATGTTTGGGAGGATCATGCTGAGCAGTGTTTTTTCCTGCTTTCCTTGGGCTGTGTTTGCTGCCACTGCTGCAGGTGCCTGGTGAGCTGTCTGGGCAGGAGCACTCACTCTTTCTCAGCAGTGGTTCATAGCCCAGCATGAGGAGTTCTGGTCAGTGACTGGGATTTATGGCATAATTATTTAATGAGAATGGCAGGAACCTCTGACCTTGTGGTAGAAGAAAGGTCGTTCTTTTTCTTTGTAAGGGTCAGCAAAGCTCTTTGGTGGCTTTGTGCAGGGTGTCAAAATGGGAAATGTAAAGCTCCCTTTGAGGAGAGCTGCCAGAAGCCTTGGCTGGCAAGTCCAGTCAAATGACCTGAAGTGGCCATTCAGGGGCCGTGTATGACCATGCAGAGATATTCATGATTAGCAAGTATTAAAAGCAATCCTGTAGGTACTAGTATGTCTTAATTCTTTGTCTGCAGTTGTGTCTTTTTGAAATATAGAATCCCTTTATATACTATTGTCTTGGCAAAACTGCTCATCCTGTTTGGCTGGAAATTGGAAAAACTCATCTAGAAGTCTTGCATGCTCCAACTGTTGGACAAATTGCAGGGGAAGGGTGTGTGCTCCTACACAGCTCAGCTAACCTTTCCTGGAGCTGTATGGAGAGAACATATGGTTGGCTGTCAGACATGTTTGTGTCTCCATTGCAACTAATACAAATCCCTCAATAACACGTGTAATCAGACTTGGACATGGGTCAGTTAGCATCCTCCAGCACTGCCTTTCCTTGGTGCCTTCTTTTTCATCCACTCCTTTGATTTTTATTTTTCTTTTTTTTTGTCTTTGATATTTAATGCTTGTAGGGCTGTTGTTTGTTGATAGCATGACATTATGCTGATGAATAAAGGGAGTCAGACCCAGAAGGCTGCAGAATTGGTTTAAGTGGCTAGAAACAGAATAATACTAGCCTATAAAAGTTTGAGAAATGTTTTTTATTGTTGTATAGGTAAGTAGTTGTCTTGTAGTCTGTTACAACTTGCATTCTTTTCTTTTTAGAATGGATTTTTTTTTCCCCAGAATGAGTAGTTGTCAAAAGGCAAAAGTTTCCACAGGTATTTTTTGTAGCATTTCATTAAAACATAGCAGAACTTTCCAGGATAACACGGACTGCATAGTCCTGATTCTTTCTAACCAGACTTTCTAGTTCTGGTTCTGAAGTCTGAGCTACACATAGAGCCTTGCACAAGTAAGTTTTGCACTCACAGATGAGATTAAATGATTGAGAACAGTCTTTGGTTAATAAAAACTGTAATTCCAATAGAGCTTTTAATGGGCATGGACACAGAGAGTGAATATCTGGGGCTTATGCTTTTAAGTAAAACAGGAGGCTCAATGTAGTGAGATCAATGTCTTGCAAAAGAGCTGCTCCAGTTGTGACTTCCAAATCCTGATCCTGAAGGGAAGTTTCTAAAAACAAGCATTGATACAGTAAAATTATGGGGGTTGTGATACTTAAAACCATAGATTTAATAGAGATATTGCTACTCCTTTCTCTTCTGAGAGTCCCTCTTTTGAAAGTAAAATGTTAAGCCTGTCTTTCCCTCTTGTTTGTTTTTATTAAACCACCTTAGCATCTCTTTCCTTGCTAACATCCCTCCTCTGTTCCATGAGTCTCAAGGCCTGTCCTCAGAGGTGTTTTGATTATACATGGATATGTTAATCAGACCAATTGTGCTCAATTTGCTTTTGAGGTTTATATCTCTTTCACTCTTGAAGTTTTGGGGCTTTTTGCCTGCTATTCTGTCTGGTTTTTAGCTTTTTTTTTTTTTTTAATAAAATTATTACATAAAAACAAATACATTTGTGAAGTATAAGGCTTTGACTGCTTCCTTAGTTGTATCTTAAAGCATTTTTGTGAGGTCAGAAAGTGTAGTGCTTGGATGTTTACCGGGAATGGATAAAAAACATTTTGAGATAAGGGGATGATTAAATGAAAATAACTTGGGATCAGGAGTCCATTAAAGCCCAGGAATTAAGTACACAGATCATTTATTCACCAGACCAAAGTTATAGTAGCTTTGAGCTGGAGTTCATAAGGTGTGCTGTCTTTTAAAGCAGAAAGTGTCTTGCCAGATCATCCTGTTTCTGGTCTTGCTTCCCACGTTTTTTTTTTTTGGTTATGGATGAAATTGGGCTGCTGGATAAGGAAATTTGCAGTCTCTTGCACAACTAATTCCATTAATTCTTTTTCTTGATTTGTGAGTTGATATGTGTCTGCCTGACTGTCACACTTGCTGTACTTTTTTCATATAAATTTCGGCACTGATCTGGTTAATTTGAAGTTTAAACCATTTTTGCATGTTAGATTTCGCTCATTTAGTAATTGGTCCTCAAGTGGCATAAAAGTTATAATGTATTTGGAGTCTTTGCATAGAGCCTACACATGCATTTTAATTCTAAGAAATGAGTAAATGGGCTTGTACAAGAAATAACTAAATACACAGTAACAGAAAAATTTTATGGAAAATCATGCTGTGTTAGAACACTTCTAATTTTCAACTGCTGACATCAAATATAACTTGTGTAACATTCTGAAACATTATTTTCATCAGGCCAGGCCAGCACAGGGAAATGAAATGGATTTTTTTTTTTCCTATTAATTTGAAGGAGAGGGATCCCTTCTCATTTGGGACACTATCTAAATAAATGTTCTCTGTTATAGAGAAAACTGGAAATAGAGTAGCATTCCAGAATACAAATTTAATATTTTCAAATTTTATTCAATGCTGTTCTTCATTCTCTTCATCAATTGCTGAATTAAAAGTAGGAAATATTCAAGGAATAGAAAAAGTAAAGACATACCTAGAGGAATAAGATTGAGATACATGGTTATCTGGTTTTTGCTGGTGTTTGTTAGTTTTTTTTTAACAAGCTACTGATGTTTGTTAAAAAAAATGAAGAAAAAAAAAAGACCCTATTAGTTTACTGTTTGAAGTGCTTGAAAACCTGACAGTATCCCAGGTTTGTATCTTAGTGAATTCAGTGCTAAAATGTGAAGAAGTAGGTGCTAATCAGGTGGAGATTCTAACTGGAATTTCAATATTCCCTGAAATGTTGCAACAAAATGTGTTTTCCAAATAGATTTTACTTTATAATGTATTCTGTAGTTCATATATTTCTATTAAAAAAAAATTCACCAAGCTCTTAAATGTTCACTGAATTATGCATGAGCACAAAGTGTAATGCCAGCAAAATTTGTTCAAAGGGGCCTTTAAATAAAGATTTGCCTTTTGACACTGATCACGAGGAAATAGATTTTTCATGTTGCATGTCCTCTGTGTTTTGTGATTCAGGCAGCAATTGGATCTCTGGAACTTCAAGAAGAAACAAAAGAAGAATCTGACGAAGAGGAGGATGATGACGAAGAGTCCGGACGGTTACGTTTCAAAACGGAACGGAAAGAAGGAACAATAATTAGGCTCTCAGATGTGACAAGAGAAAGGAGAAACATTCCAGAAACTTTGGGTGAGGTTTTTGTGGCAATGGACTGTTTTGCAGAGCTGTAACTAATGAAAGTAAAAGACAGGCTTGCGAAAACTTTTCTAAAAGAGTTTAATGGCAAAAGGTAGAACAGTCACCTTCTAACTTAGACTGGCTTATATCCAAATTGTCCAAAGCCGTATGTCCTGTCTTGTAGTGCATGTGGTGTCTGTCTCCTTGAGAATAATGTTTAAACATATCATGTTTTGAAAATCATTGTTATATTTGTTCACTGGGACTTCCGTGGTGTCTTGAAAAGCTTTCCCCTCTTCAAGCAGCAGCTCTCTGATCTGTGCTTCGCTACATATTGTGCTGGAATACATTTTAAGGAATTTCTTTGGGTGATTTTCAGCTGATAAAACAAATCTTCTTACTTGTGTTCTGTTGTGAAATACCTACATGTTTGCTGTTTTCCCCCAGGAATATAAACATGCTCTGAACCTGTTGTGTTCCTACTCTTGAATTGGCCTAGAGAAAATGTAACTTGTTGGGGAGTGTGTTAGAAAACACGGAAACCCTTTTTTTTCCTGTATTCAGCTTTTCTAACATGAAACAATCTGGATCTCTTAAAACCCCTTAATCCTTTAGGCAGTGTCTAAAAGGGTATAATTTCTTCCTATTTGAGTAACAAAACATGAGTAGTGTGTTTGTTTCTAGGAACACTGCTTAATGTATGTAATGAATTTGCCACTGCTACTTCAAATCAGTAGATTTGGAGCTTTCTTGCAGTTGCCCTGTTTTAGTCTATAGATAAAATCACTTTGGTTTATGGCTTTGAGAGTTAACTAAAGATCTTTCATGTGCCCTAGGTATTCAGGTATATAGTACTGGTATTGTGCCCACCCCATTGGGGATAACCTCCTCATGTTGGACTTAGAGTGGTGGCAATAATAATAAATAATAAGTAAAATTAAAATTAAGGTATTAGGAAGATGGGCAGAAATTAAGTTTTGCTTCCAGAAAGATGTACCATTCTCACAGTTTTGCTACTGAACCAAAATATCAATTCAAACTATGGAAAAAAAGCCCTGATCTTTTGAAGAGAATCAAGATATGCAAGAGAGGTGAACTGGTAATGAAAGCAAATTGTCAGGTACTGTTGGCTAATTGTCAGATACAACTGGGAGAAGATGTGTGTTATGATACTTTCAAGTTTTGGCAGACTGTAGGGGTGGATTCTTCACCCAGAATCCTTTAAGAGGGTGCCATGCAGCCTGAACTTAGAAACTGGGTGCTTCTACTTTCTTTACAGATGAGTCAGTGTCTTTGCACAGCAGGGCATTTTGGAATTGCATTCCCACAGCAGATACTAGAGTACTAGAACTCATCCTGATGAAATTTTCCTCTTACCTTAAAAGCTTTGCTTTGCAAAGGATGCTAGTTCTAAGCATTTTTCTTGTGGATTGTATAACCTGCTAATTCTTTAATCTGAATGCAAGGGATTTGGGCTTTTATTATGCCTGCAAAAATTGAGAAGCCTTAATTCTGTAAAGAGGTGTTGTGGCTAAGAGGACTTGTTTGTGAGCAGTGAGGAAGCAGCTGCAGAGGAGGCTGAACTAGACCTTCACAGTGGTATTCTGTGTCATGCTGTGAGAGATGTCAGGGCTTGATTTTGAATCAAAGGTATTTCTGCTCTGTTGTTCATATTTAGCAAATAGCTGCTTTTACTTACAATGTCAGGCAAAGCATGTATTAGGGCCTTTATTCAGCATTGTTTTAACAATCAGGAATTGATTCTGATAGAGTAAGACTGAAGGGAACGCTGTAGAGGCACAGAGTGGTCTATTGGGGCAAGGGGTATTTTAGCTGAGGTAAGTTCCAAATGTGTTTACAACCATAAGACCGTGTGTTTACATACCACATACAGACTACATCTTATTTGTACAAAAGGTGTTGATGGCTTTACAAAACAGAGTATTGTAAAAGCAAGAGCACTCTAGAATAACTAAATTTCTTCACGTAATTGCAAGGTAAATGGCAATTGCATGGGGATTTGTGTATCTGTGGATTTATTCTTCAGTTTAATGTAAAAATATCAGCCAGTGAGGAGAAAACAGTCAAGCTCCACTACAGGTTAAAAGAAGAGTGGTTTGAATTAGACTTATTTTTAAATGTAATTTTAAGTGATTTGGGGTATAGCTCTGAGATATAAGGAAGAGATGAAGCAAGGGTGGATGATTCTATAAAAAGGTTTTTCTGAAACTAGTATTTGGCAAAAATACAATCTTGCTGTTGTGAAATGGTTTCTATTCATACCAGCTTTTCTTGTTAATTTGTTGATAAAGAGACCAGATGATTGACCATGTGGTAGAAAGTTAAACCACAAAAGATTCTTGTTTGCATATAAGTATCTACTTCCTTTTGAGATTATAGAGCAAATTTTTACAGATGCTGTAGTTTAAAAATGAAATTTCATTGCAGACCTACATCTCCTTACTCTAAAATATGAACATAGTTCAGAAAACACTTAAAGAGGAATTAACATTTCAGTTGAAGTTACAAACGTAATTTCCATCCTGTCACATTTTGGTGACCTTTTGTGACAGCTTGTCTCTATTGGAGGAGTGCATTCTTACTTACTGATTAAAGATGTCATTTGAAACCATTTTATTACCAGCGATAGTGAAATTAATCTTGACACTTAGAGACACCAGAAAAATAATTGCTGATTCACTGCATTAACTGTGTGTGTGAGAACTGTACAGTCAAGATGAGACTAAGTGTGTGCCAGTAAAACAGATGTAAAAATACAAAGTGTTCTCATGAATGTAGCTGAGATCTTTCCTAAGCATTGCTTTATCCAAGCTAATGTAAATAGTGGTTTTGCAAAGTCCAAAGGACAGGTGCTGTAGGACAGCTATGCAGTTGATTTCTAGTGATATCAAGTTTGCCACCTTTGATAAGAAATATGTAACTTCTTTCAGTACATGTAGTTGAAGTCTTCCCAGAGTGGAAATTGCCATTATTCTCTGGATTTAGTTACCTGTTAAGGAACGTTAAGAGAAAAAATGTCTTTGGTATCACCAAACTAAAGTATCCCCTCTGTACCTAATTTAAGAAAAAATCAAACCAAACCCTTACACTTATTCAGAACCATTTGCAAAGTGCTAACAAAGGTTAATTGGACATGGCAGTACTTTTTGTTATGCCCTGCTTAGTTGGCTTATGTTCACTCTGACGACTAGTGGCTGAGATTTCAGGCATGACTAGGAAATTAAACTGAGTGGTATCACTCTTGTCCTGTTACAGAAGCACAGAGTGTAGTCAATTTGCAGATCTGGGTGATAAAGAGAAAAAAGTTACAACATGCTGCATATACATGTAAATGAATATATATATTTATAGCTGTTTGAGAATGTGATTGGTGTTGAAAATCTCTGCATTACCCAGGATAATACGGATTCTGGGATTTTCAGACCTGTGGGTTTGCAGTGCTGTTGCTCTCGGGGAGCGGCGTGAGGCAGAAGTACCCACAGAGGTGTGTGCTCAGGGTTGGTGCAGGCAGGAGCCAGAGCTGCCCCAGCCTGCACACGCTGTGCAGGGAGCCTGGCACCATCCAGCTGGGCCCAGGGTGCTTTTACCACATTGTACACAAGGTTTTAGCCAGGGAGAAGCCCTGTAGGGAAAGCCAATCTCTTCTTCCTCTGCTCATCGCTTCATTTCTAGTTAGCAATGTGATCTTGCTCTCAGGGAAGACAGGGACTGTTTTCTTTTCTTCCTCTGTGCAAAACCATCTTCCATGTTATCTCCTCTCCTTGATCTCTGTATTTGTGGCACAGTGCTCTCAGATACAACATGCAGCCCAGCTAATAATTGAACTGACTATATTTTGCTGTATGGTGATTGTATATCTATATACAGCACTTGAGGTGTTCATGGCATGAGTGTTGACTTTTGCAGTCTCTCTGTGGTTCTGAACCTGCACTTTTGTGTCTAAGTGAAATTATAGGACACTGTTTCCTTAATGGCATACTGTGAGGGAAGTATGTTTGATGTTGATGTAATCTCTTTTTTTAAAAAATCAAATGGTTATATTGTACTTCTGTGGTCATAGATGTGGTATGAATGCAATGATGTTTGCTGCAGTGAATTCCTGAGGGTTTTTATTTGGGTTGGGATGTTTTTTCCAAGGTTGGTGTTACACACGTGTTCACTTTCTTGGCTGAAAAACTGAACACGTGGACTGTGCCTTTAAGGACATGGCCTTTAAACTTTGTGAAATTTTGTGTAAAGTGAGGAAGAAGACAATTTATTCATTTTAAAGATAGTGAAAAGCGCATCGAAGACCTTTGTATGGATGCTGTCATCCCTTCCCTTAGGTTAATCAGCACAGTGCTCTGAAGTAATTTTGTTTAGAGCAGCCAATTCTTTCTTCTGAAGTTGTTTCTATTCAGTGTTCTTCAATATGTGCTCTAGAGGCTGAGAGACTTGGCCATAATGTTGCCTTTTAGGAAGTCTAGCTCTGTTCCCAGGTTCATTAAAAATTGCTTTCCTCACATGTGATTTCTATATAACAGGAAGTTGCTTCTTATCATCTGTCATGACTGTCAGTGGTAGGTACTTGTGGAGGTGACTGAACTTTGTTTTCTGGACTACAGCCTTGCTGAGTTCAGGGTTCTAGTATGGAAGAAGGCAGAGAAATTGTCCTGCCTGTCCTATTCCTGGGGAAAAAACCCAACTGTCCAACTAGCAGCACATCCAGTATGCCCTGCAGAATTTAAAGGAAGGAGTGTTACTCCTTTGCAACATAGTGACACTATTTTCCCCCCTATGTAAATGGGAACTAGTGATCCATCTTTCTGGCAGACCAGTCAAAGACCACATTTGCTCTTTCATGCTTGTTAGACCTCTGAAGAAACAGAACTTGCTGCAGGTGTGGAGAGAAAAGAGGCTTGAAATTAGAGCCGTGTTTTTCTCACCAAACTGGCTTTTTTATCCCTGACAGCCAAAGTTGGCTAAGGTGGTTGTTTTAGTTGCATCTGATGCTTTTGATTGCTTTAGACAAGAGTACATTTGTTTTAATTTCCTCAGAAATCCATAGTGTGCACATATAATACCATACTAAGACTTGAGGGACTGTGGTTCCTTGTCTCTTTCTAAAGCATGTTGTGAGATGTTTCTGATAAAGCCTGATTGTCTTGGGCTCTGCTGATGTCTCGAGGCATGTGCCTTGAGGGCAGAGGTAGCGTTTCATAAGAGTATCTGCTAAGGCTTTATGCCATTTGATTGTGGTGTCAGAGAGGAGAGGAAAGGACAAAGAGAAACTTGTCTTATCACCAACACACAAAAATGAAATAGGAAACTCTATGGCAGATCCTGAGCTTTTAGAAGTCTGTCATGTTTACTGTGTTCTTACAGGCCATCAGCAAGTTCTGAACTTTTCCTTTAAAAAGCCACTGCTTTGTGGAGGTGCTGAATACTTCTGAAAACTGGGACATGCAAATTTAGTCTTTGCAGCTCAGTCATGCAGGTAGTTTTTGTAGCCAAGTAAGAACAACGGCCGCAGTGGGAATGCACAGCACTCACCCTTCTCTGCCCTTCTGTCAATCCTCAACTTCAAAGACTAATGGAGATTACTTATGAAGATGTTTAAGAGGGTGGTTTAAGTAGCTTTGGCTTTTAGACTCGCAGGAAACTGTAAGAGTTTTCTAATTGCCTTAGCTATGTATTCTTGGTGTATATCTAGTGGAGATGCAGGACTACTGTCTCAACTGCCACATACAAATTATTTTTATTCTGATATTCAAATATTGCAGCCACTATGTGTAGTAGTGCCAAGTATATATTATATTAATTCAAAATATGTTTTTATTTTTCAGGAGTTTGTTTCTTTTAGAGTAGTTTAATTTTGTCTTGTTAGAGGGAGCAGTCAATATCAGAGGTAACAGGGGATCTGACTGGCAAAATGGCAAAAGACTCAACTGCATGTTTGAGGTAAAGTTTATTATCCTGTTTAGGTGATTCAGGCCTGGTGAGTGGCACTGCTCATACTGCCATGGTGTGTTTCCTGAAGTCTGTTGTAGACTTCCTCTGCATTTTCAAGTAATTTCATTACCTGGGTCTGTTACTGAATACTTTTTCTCTTAATATTCTGTGAGCATTGTCCAAGATTTCAAGGAAATTTGTCAGTCTTTGTTGAGTACCCTCTGTTCGCTGGTGTTTACCTGTGATGTGAGTTGGGTGGGTGTTATCAGCAGCCATGTGTTTGTCTTGAGCTGAGTACAGATTTTAATTTGTGCTCACTTGTGAAGTACAACTGGGTCTTAAACCACATACAGTAAAATAAATAGTAATTAGTTACATACTGGAAACTCACTTCAACGAACATCAGGAAGTGCTTCTTTGGAACAGGCCAATGTGCAGAAGAGTTTGGTGGATAAAATCTGTTTATATGTAAGACTCAACAGATCCTTTACAGTAAAGTTTACTGGAGGTTTCATTGTCCTACCTGACATTTTGGCAGATAAGTGAGATGCTTAAGGCAATAAATCTTTGAGAGGAGCCACATCCACCTCTTGCAGCAGAAGGCAAACTTCAATACCAACTTAAAAAACAAAACAACCAAACCTCTTTGTTCATGTTTATTTCATTTATCTGCTGCTTTTTGCCTGTGCAAAAGGCACTAGTATCTGTGCTTTTTCCTTTTAGAGATGTCTTTAATGAAATGTTAACATGCCACCTAAAGGAGATCAAAGTGCCTGCAAATTTTATCCTAGTGCAGGGATTCTTCTATAGTTCTAGCAATGTTCTTTTCAATGTATTTTCCTTCTTTTCAGTGCAAAGCTAAAATATTTTTCCCCCTTTCTCTCTTAACAGAGCTTTCTGCAGAAGCCCAAGCAGCATTACGTGAGTTTGAAGAGAGGGAAAGGCAGCTTAAACAGGGACGATACGGCTCCAGGAGAGGAGGGCGAAGAGGAGGCTCCATTATGTGCCACGGAATGGGAGAACAAAGGAGAGACAATAATGATAGGGGAAGAATGAAGGATCACAGGCCTGCACTGCTGCCAAACCAGCCATCAACAATGGTACCTTTTAATCCTTAGTGTTCTTTGAACATCCTTTCAGGAAGTGATGGAGAAATGCATTCTAAACCGTGAATTTTTGCAAAGGTGGAATATATGTTCCAGTGTAGACCTTTTGCTCTCTGTTAGGCAAGATGGCTTTGTGTAACTTGAGGATTGTGAAGTATGTGATTCCAAATGTAAAGTGCATTTTGACTCGTACAACACAGTCAGACTTAACCTGCTGATTTGCATGAGAAGGGAGGAATAACTTAATTCCTCTGAGAAGTCCTCTACCTGCGACATGGAAACATGTTCTGTAATAGTAATGTAGTTTAAAAAGATTATTCTGTAAAATATTTCTTGGTTTTTGTCCAAGAAATGTTTTTGGTGACACTTCTTAAAAAAAATAAAAAAAATCTATTTGCCTGTCAGCCATGGAGGTAAATAAAACCCTAGGAAGGTAATCATTACTTCCCTAGTAGATAAATTATTATTTGGGATTTCAGATGAAGTTAAACTTTATTGCTGCTTTTTTTCCCCTGTGCTTTATGTCACAGTCTAAAAGACCTTTTTCATCCAAAAAAACCCCAACAACTCCACCAAATGTGGGATCAAGAGGTAGCCCACACTTATTTTTGTTCACTTGCATAAAATGTACTGGTAACTGAGATTGTGGAACAAGGCCTGTGTATGTCTTTGCAGGACAAGCTCGTCTGTATTAAACAGAGGTGATTTTTTCCAACAGCAGTTACTAAGTGCTGGTCACTGGCAGGAGTCGGTGTTATCTCAGCGGTTGAGAGCCCTGCAGTAGAATGTTTCATGCTTTTAAAACAGTGAAGGTTGAATAATTTACTTTTCTGGTTTGCTGCAGTCTTTGCTAGCTATTTTGATTTTAAATGTTGTAAACGTTTTTGTGCTTGTCACAGTATCTTCTTGTGTATACTATGTAGCTGGTTTGCTTTATGTATATGGCTGCTAAAAAAAAAATGTGTGACATCTTTGTTGCTAAAAGGTTGCCTCTTTGGGACTCTTCTTCACTACCCTTTGGAAGTTACTGGATAGTACTAATGTCTGGTGTCAGTGAGTTCAGAGATAGAAGAATGTCTCTGAAAAGAAACATATTTTTTTTTATTAGAACTGATTTTGGCCATTTGTTTATGAGTGTTGAGCAGCAAGAGACTTCCTTCTGTGCTAGGAAAGGTACCTTGGAAAGGTATCTTTAAAGTAGTTTTTTCTTCGAGCAGTATGGATAGGTTTGCTGCACTGATAACTGAAGAATCTAGTTTAATTTGTATTTTGACTTTTTTTGCTAGTGCTAGATCTGTTGTCTCATGCTCTTCTGTATGTGAGACAAAAGTTAGTGGATTTGTTCTGATACCTGGACTCAGATTTCCAGTGATCTTCACATGTACCTTATTGCAGTTGATGACAGTTTCCAGTAACATGCAGAATGCTACCATATGAAACTAGACAGTTTCACTGTTAAAAATAAGTGAGTCTGTCTGCATGCCCTCTGTGCTTCCTTGCTCTCTGCTCTCCTTCACATGAATGTCATCGATTGCTCCTTTGCTTTCCTGTGCTGATAGTTCTAAACAGTTCCAGTTAATATAGGGAAAGAAATTTTTCTGTTCATAATTGGCCTTAATTGTTCTCCAAGGGTGTCTTGGTTTTGTGCTCATTTATGTCAGGATATTTTAAACTTTAAAGCCTGGTGACTTTGTTCTTTTGTCTGACTTTAGACTCATTCACAGAGGTTAATTCCAACACACCAGCAACCTGTTATGAGTCTGTTCCAGCAGCAACAACAGCAACAACAACAACAGCAACAGCAGCAGCAACAACAGCAGCAGCAGCAGCAACAGTTACAATCTCTGCTTCCTTTACAGCATCAGCATCATTCTTCTCCTCCTCCAGGGCTTCATATGCCCCCTCCAATAGAAACACCTCGAATCATGATGACTCCACCTCCAGTGACACCTCAGCAACCGAAGAACATACACATAAATCCACATTTCAAGGGGACAGTAGTGACGCCTGTACAAGGTGAGCTTTCTGAGCACCTTTCCAGTCATGCAAGAGTGACTCATCTTATTCTTTGCCAGAGATGCAACAGTTTTGTTTGTTTATCACTGCATGGAAATGTGCTTCAGGCTGCTGTTGTTTTCTTTAAGCTGGAAACAAATGTTTTGCCTGAAGTAAGACATAATGTTGTTGGACTGTCGCCAACTAAAATAGCAAAGCCTTTTCAGCTGTTATGTTTGTTGCTCTAATGTAAAGCCTGTCAAGAGCAGTAAAAATGGAAGCTGAAAAGAGAACATGCTTTTTAAAAATAATAAATGTCAGTTCTCAAAACTAGGTAGGTACTGCAGTTTGTAATTTCCCACTTCATTCCAGCTTCATCCAAGCGTTCACAGAGTGACCACCCACCTGTTTCAGTGGGAGGGTACTGAGGCACTACTTGCACTGTAATTGCTCTGTGAAAGGTACCAGTTTGCTGTCCTTCCTTGACAAGATACATTCCTCAATTCTCCTTCCAGGACCACATTTGTAATTATTTGATTCACAGCCTGCAAGTACATTTTTTTCTGTAAGTTAACACAAACACTCTGTGGGCTACACTTCTTAGGGTAGCTTTCAGCAAAGCTGGTAACGTTACTTCTTATTTAGGAAGTGTTTAATCCCTAAGAGGATAAAACAAGACTCCTGCATAGCTCTGATTTGTGATTTTGTTGGGATTAGATAAAGTAATCTAATATATACATATTAGATATATACATATTTATACATATTTACCATTAGGTTTTCTGTATTTTTCCTCCTTCAAATCAGCAGAACTCCAAGCCAGTGCTATCTTTGCTTCATTTATTTAACCAATGAAAAGCAGGAACTTGGCAGGGTAGGATATTGCCAGTATATGGGGATCTATTAGGCTTCTCACAGATGGCTGTGTAGTAACTGTGTTGTAGAGCTTATTTTGCTTTTCCCTGTGGTGCTTTCTACAAAATTATGCATCAAGACAGATTATCTGGAATCACCCCAAAAGATCCTTTGCTCTTGGATTTATACCTTCTGTGCATTTTCCTAACGTTCCCAAAGTAGAAGTTACTGTTTTGTGAGAAGCAAAAATTGCTTTTAGACTATTCTTCTCTCTCCCTGTGAAACAGTCAACAAATCTGTATCTAGCTGAGCAAGTGTCCTCCTAATGCTGTGAATGGCTGTTGAGGACTTGTGCTTTTGACTAATGTCAAAAGTATACCTGTGTATTTTCTTTCTTTTATCTGAGATTTTTTTTACATTACTGGGCAGCTTCAGGCGTGTCTCAGCCTTCCCACTATGTCTGTGGTACCGTGGCTGTTGCAGGTCTCTTGAACATAGTCTCTTTTTCAGTCTTCACTTACAGATCCTTATTTCATTGTAGAAATTTAATCTTCTTGATTAGAGAGCATGTATTGGAAGCTGAGTCTTCTGCAGTGACTGAGAGTAGTGGTCATCTTAGTCTCTTAGTCTGCAGCAGTACAGTTATACATTTGTATACATTTGCACACCTAAGGAAAGTGTGTTTGAAATTAGGAGCCTTCTACAGGTAGATGAGGATAATTCTGAAATCTTCAATGGTATTTGCATATTAAAATGAACTTTTAAGCAGTCACTGCAGGCAAATGGTAGATAGAAATTCCAATGTAGGAATGCCATTCTAAATTTCCTCTTAAAAAGTGTTCCTCCATTTAATCCATCTGCTTGAAGCCCCAGTAGGCAGAGACTGATGGTTGACAACATAAGGATGTGTCTCACTTACAGCATCATTTATTTCATGGTAACAGGAACTATGAAAGATCAGATTGACTTCATGTTCTTGATGATGACCTACCCGTTCTTGACTGAACATATTTCCAGATACATGAAGGTTTTTACACATTGGAGGATACAGTCAGATAGGTGCAAAGTTTATTGGGATTCTGTTTTTGAGAACATTATGCCTGGAAGCTAAAAATGCCATGTCTGGAAGTGCATGATATGCACATTTAGGTTCTGGTAATTTTAATGGTGTGCTGTCATGTTTTAGTGTAGACTGGCATTTTTTCCTCTCTAATTTTATGGCAGGATTAAGCTAACATACTTCTAATTGTCAGCTCCAGGGACACTTTTCCCAGCTGCAGATCATAGAAATACACTTTTTCAACATCTTTTTGGTTTGAGTTAGTCTTGAAGCGCATCGAGTATATCAGTATGTTCTAAAATAGACTCAAACCTCCTGTAAATTGTTATGAAATTTTCATGTGAATAAAATACCATATATAACAGCTCTAGTAGACAGCTGCTTCAGCCTGAAAGGAAGTAGAAGCACTCTTGAAGAATCCTATCATTGGCTTATTCCTTTGATGTTTCAAAGGAGTATCTCTTACTGTGGCCACCATCTCCCTGCCCAGCCTTGAATCTTGGTTCAAAAAAATAGTTACTTTCAAGTCAGTTTTGTTTCAAATGAATTTGTACTATTTTTAGTCTTTGAAGCTTCATAAATGATTAAGGACTCAGTCTGTCAAGTCCCTAAAACATGAGCTTCTGCGAGCACCTTCTGCAGGTACTGTGCAGTTAGTGCTCAGTTGTGCCTCCTGTGGCATTTGAATCCCGTGTCTTTTAGTTGCTTACTTGTCATATAACGAGTTTTCCCTTTTCTTTGTGCCCTATCCTGTAAACTACTTTTGAGTTGTAAGTAGCAACTTTTACTGAATGCATCTCCAGATTTGAGTATGATCAATTCACTAATGCTGGAGGGCTGTACATAGGTGGACTGTGAAATACTGATCCAGCCTGTGATAACAGCTATTGTGTTTTTTCCCCTTAAAGGTTTATACCACAAGTATCTATTTCAAGGATACTGTGGCACTGCCAAAATCGAGCAGTTTATGGCAGCTCAGCGTGCTGTTTACCTTTTGAAAACTGTTTGGTGTCTTGGGAAAAATCACATTATAAATCACATTATAATTCTCCTAAGTAATCAATATGGGAAGTGCTTCTTCATCGTTTCAGGTATAGCACTGGAAGCTATAGCATATATACAGCAAGAGCCAATTTAATCCTCTTAAAATAGTGTCTTACAACATGCTGTGTATTATTTTTGAAACATACTTTTCAGACCTATAGAATATTTGACATCAAGAAAATGAGGCCTTATTTGAGACTTCTTTGCTGCTGAAGCAAGTGTCCAAGGGTTGAAAGGGCACAGAGTTTGAACCACTATCTTTCATAAGTAATAAATTAATTTGTTTAAAATATATAAATATATCTCTATATATATGCTACTGCCAGAGGCAGGATACTGAAATAGGCTCAAGTGCTCTGTTCAGTTGACATTTCTCTACGTTTCCCACTGTATGCTATTTTTCTCAGTGCCTCCCTGACCTGTAATACCTGAACTGTTTTAGGACTAGGTCTGTCAGGTGCAACCTGTCAGTTTTTTCCAGGTGGCCATGGCTGTTTGATATGGACAGATGTTCATTAGAAGTCAAGATGAAACCGTTCAACTCATTTTCTCGTGTAACGTGATATGAAGCTTGCACACAGTCCTCCCCTGCTGAAAGATGGCTGCAATTAGTTTACCCCATCACTCTGACCCATCAAACCACAAGTACTTAGCAAAAGTGGATAGAAGCCAGACATGAATATGAATTAAAAACAACCTCGACTGCATTAGTTCTTGTACCTCAATTCCCAAGGAAAAATGAACTTTTGAGGCATATTAGCAAACTCCTGTGTTGGGAAATGCACCCAACTTCTCCCTCAAATTAGCTGCATTTCTTAGCATCTTTCTTACTCTAAAGTGTAACACAGTAGCTGTGTACAAGTCAGTGTTTCACTGTGGAAAACGTTTTCCTGTCCTTTTCAGAAGTGCTAAAAACAAACTGAAGAAAGAACAAATGTACTGAAAGATTCTAGTAAATTAGCAAACACATTTGGTGCTGTCTGAAGTGCTTTATTTAACTTTTCTAGGCTTTTTGTTTAACATGGGAACATTGGTGTTTTTAACCACTTAGATGACTTCAAAAGGAAATAAAAAGTGCACTGGAAAATGGGAAATCTGTCGTTGTACTGGGGATTCAAATACAGATCAGTCCCCAGGGTGATTCAGCTGTAGCTCTTTTTGTGTTGTGCCATAACATTAAGTGAATGTTCTGGGACATACTTTTTTGTGACTGGTGTTTGAAATGCAGTTGTATGGGCAAGTCATCCATGCTAATCCTCCTGAAATACTAGTTTTGGAGTTATTTTTCAGAAAAGGGTCTCCTAATTCTTCTCTTTTGTCAATAACAGTCTTTCATGTGAGATCTTCAGTTCTGTGATCAGTTACATACAAAGCACTGTGGTGGCAAGGCCAGGTTAAATAGTTTTTGTGTGCTGTTAATTGCAGCTGCCTGCCTTACTGTAACCCTCAGGAGCAGTGATTTATACCAGTTAGTGTCTCATGTCCGTGCTTGTTTTGGTAGCTTTGTGGTGAGACTGGGAGATACCTAGGAAATGTTGAGTGGCATGAAGTAGAGAAGGCAAATTAATCATGTATCTTTCTACTTGAAACATGGAACTCTCTGTCAGCTTTGTCTAAGAGATGTCTTTGGCTGAATAACAATTCTAGTTTTTCTTTCTGCAACAAGGAGCAATTTAGTTCTGGAAAATGCAGAACTAAATTATGTAAATTAACTAGGAGAATCCTAATTGCCCTGTTGCATGTTGCAGGGGAGGGAATGGCTGCTTAAAGTTAATTGTAGGAGCTGTGACATGTGAGGGTAAAAGTAGCAGATTTTAATCATGTCTTTTTATTGCAACTGCTTTTGGAAATAACAACAACTGTTAGGTAAAACAAATGGTGTTAAAAGGTGCTTCTTGTTTCAGTGCCCTTGCTGCCAGTTCCCGCCCAACCAAGACCCGCTGTAGGACCCCAGAGATTTCCTGTGAGTAGCAGCTGTTTCTTCTTCTCTGATATGGATAAGCATACATTTGCAAGGAAATATTAATATAGCAAATAAAAGCTGTTCTAGTGAAATATAATTTTAAGGATTTGTAAATATTGACAATACATTCTGCAGTTGAAAATGTTTGTTAAAAGCTTAAGGTCAATGGATTTTTGAGGGTAGAATTAATTCTGTTTAACTGTAAAATTGTTGAACCAGTCTCTCCAGTGGGAGAGGCATGAATGCATCTTGTCTTAAGGAATATGGGCTTCATTTTATTACTTGACTCTTTCTGTATGAATAGAATCCTTATTTTATTTGATATAATAAAAGGCTATTTGAAATAATCCCTAAGCTTAAAAAGCAGTAATATATATTTATTGTAAAACTCAGCAATCATTTTTATCATTACTTCAGGCATTTCAATGCCCTCACTTTTTAAATAAAAAATGGAACTGGCATTGCATGACCTTGCTTTCTCTTACATTTCTAACTTGGAAAACGAACAGGGCACTTAGCTGCTTCACTAGGCTAATTTCACTTCATATTTTTTCTAGCTCTGTGAATGGAAAGTGTCCGTGCTTCTAGAACTTTTCTCATCATTTCAGTTTTGTTATCCCAGATTTCGAGTTGAAATGGTTTGAAAAGTATCAAAATAAGCAAAAGAAAACCTAGGTTGCAATATTGCCTTAAATATTTTCAAACAAAGACCTGTATACTATGCTTCCCAAATACATGAAACACATAAAAATTATCCTCTGATGATGAGTGCAGTGTTGAAGGAGGAAAGTAGATGTCTGAACATCTGTGTAGTATCACACAGTAAATTACTGGACAGAGATCAGATGCATTTGAAAGAAGCAGATTTCATAAACCTGCTTTGACTTTTGATTGCCCTGTGGCAGACCTGGTTGGTTTTGGTGCAGAATACTTTTCATACAGGACATATAGCTGAGGAATTGTGATGAACATATTTTGTACAGAAACGGAGATTTTGAATTGCCATTTTTCTTCTGTGAAGTCTTACAAGGTTAAGCAGTAAAACAGCAGTTTCATTAAGTCAATTCCTGTTATATTTTATCTTCAATAAAATATTTCTGGAGCTATTTTTCTATTAAAAGTATTGTGGTTTTCAGACGAAATTTTCTTCAACAGCCTTTAGTATTATGTAGAGACCTTATTTACATTTTAAAAGCAATTTTAATTGTTTTTTATGAAAACAAGTGTCTTGCATTTGTTTTTCTTTGACGCGAAGTTGATTTGCCAATAAACACAATTTGGGATGCTAAAGCAATTGGAGGATAAGGAATATCTGTAAAGGCATTGTAACTGGTATCTTTGAAGTGTGTTTACATCAGTGTAGAAAAATTGGAAATTAATTTTTTTTAAAATTGACTGTGAAATTAGATTTTAATTCTGTTCACTTTTGGTTTCATAAGTTGAGAAGTACTGCAGACCTAGGTAATCTGTATGCAACAGTTTTTAGAAGGAAATAAAATAAATGAAACATTTTTTGGAAGGACTCTTGCTCCTTTAGCCTGCAGGAAAAACTTCACTGCTTGCTGCCTTTTTATTTACATAAGCAGTGCACCAGAAAAGAGTCTCACTGTAATTAATTTTTCATAAGGGGGAGAAGGAGGGCTGTCTAAACTGAGCAGTGTCATTTGGTGGTTGCCCTGACTGGTTTGGGTTTTTTCTGCTTCAGCTGGTAACATGCTGTATGACCCTGAGAAAGTTACTTCATCTTTCCATGACTCACTGAGTTACAAAGTGGGTATAAAATGGACTTCCCTTATGAAGTACTTTATAAATTTTGCGTAGGTTATCAGTCATATTAGGATTAGGAATTAAGTGTCACTGTGTACATATCTCATGTTTGTTTTATTAAATGTAGTATGTTAGCTCTTGAGCTGAAGTCAAATTTACTTTCTGACTAACGTTTTATCTTGCAGAACTACCTTTTTTGCTCTGTTGCATGTCAGACGCCTTTGTGCCATTAGAATTCGCTTGTTTATGTATAAATGTTCACTTACAGCAATACAGCAATGGTTAGACAACTTTGACAAGCCATTTGAAAAAGATCAAAGACTTGTTCCAAACTGCAGTTCATTCATCCTTTTCTTCACTGTATAAAGAATCTCTGGATATGTAATGACTTGAATATGCTCTTGTTTTTAGGATTGCATAATCAAAGGATAATAGTCAACTGATTTTTCTGATGACTTTGTTTCTAAAAACCTGTGTGGTTAGAATTAAATATTTGCAGTCTGCTTTCCACTTTAACTTTAAACTTCATAGTTTCTTTTGATTGGATGTGGCAGAGGTGGAAACATGGGAAGTAATGAAGCTTTGGCAAGGAAAAGACCAGGAGTGGCTAGTGATGGCACTAGCTGAAGGAAAAATTTGCCTCTGAGTTCTCTTCTTACCTAGGAGAGAAGCCTCTTAGCACAGAGAGCCTGTGTGTGCTCCCAGCATGGGAAGAGCTTCAATCAGAGCTAATCAATTGCCAGTCATAAATCTATTGGAAACCAGGTGTTACTAATTTAGGGCTGATGGAATGACTTGTAACCATGTAATGGTTAATTCTTACAACCCTCTGCAGAAGGATGTAATTGAAGGGTTGAACAAAGTTGTAATGAACATGTTAACATATGGTGTGAGTTCTAAATTATGGGAAATAATGTAGTACTACATCAGGGTAGTGTTGATCAAGATTGAACCTTCTTAGAGTGGGAACTGATTAAATTCCCTTAACCTTGAATCTCAATTTTAATATTTCAGTGTAGAGTTCATTGTTCAATTATGCCTTTCTTAAAACTTAACCTGTGAAATGTTTAGAGAGGAAGTGCTAGAAAGGATGCAAGGAAATTAATCTCTGTTCCCTGCTTAGAGTTATTTTAACATTTACACTAATCTTGAAGAAAGCAATGAAGTTATCCATCTCTTACTCTATAAGCATTCAAAGTGACTTAGTGTGAATGATATTTCGGAGCTATATGCTGCTGATAAGGACTGAGTGAATGATAGATCAGAGGTGTGTCACAGCTGAGAGATGTGGTGGACTTGTGGTAACTGGGAGTTAAAGATGTGAATTCTGCTTGTCTGAATTGCACAGTACTCTTCAGGTGGCTGTAGTTCATAGTAATCCAGTCTTCAAGCGTAGTTTGAATTAACCTGGAATTGTGCAAGTGCCAACTGCCTTTTTTCTTTAAACTGTTTAAAGAACAGACCTCTTTGGCAGAGTCCTCCTGAAGGTCTTGCTTTTGTCATCTGCCTTTACTTTAAAGTGGTTAAAATGCCTTTTCCCGAGTTCTCAGCATCACAGTTGGTATTTCACAAATAACAGTTTAGTTTGGGAAATGATCCATTTAAAGTAAGGTGACAGGAGACTTTATTCACCGGCTAGTTGTATGTGTCTTCTGAACTTTTCATGTGTTATCTGACCAATTTACTAATTCCTGTGGATGCCCTGGTGCAGATATGGAGCCTGTGGGTTTTTTTGTCACACAAGAGTGACCATTGTGGTCCCTGTCTTCCATCCAGTGTTTATTGTGTGGACTATTTTCTCTTTCCACTCCTGTGCTCTGTGAAGAAAATGGGGTAGAACAAGGCAAGAAGAAATTAAATAGAAAATGGAAGAGGTATTTCTAAATGCTTTATATGAAGGCTGCTGCTAACTGATTATTATAGAGGCCAGATCATTATAGAGGATGAAACTAGGAACTGTGCTGATGGTCCAGATCACACCAGCACATTCTGGGTCTGAAATACTTCAGTGTTTGCCTGAAGAAAAGTTTATAGAGGCTTTTGGCTTCAAACACCATTTATTTAACTTAATTAACACAATAATATTATGTAGCACGTATGCAATTTTTTTAAGGACATACAAAAGTGGAAGAAGTGTTGTCATGCCCACTTTGGGATAGAGTGTGGCAGAGGAGAGATGTCGACATTCTTCAGCCAGAAATTGTGAGGTATCCCTACCATCCAAAGTTGGGATTGGACTGAGGAATTTGGAGAGACGAGAAAGTTGGGGGTAACCTGCTCCACCGTGTTAAAGGCGGAAAAGAGGAATTCCTCATGTCTGAGGCCATTTCCCCTCTCTCTGTGACCTGGATTCTCCTCTGAAACTGCTGCAGAGAGAGCAGAGCCTGTTAATGCAGCTGTATGCCTTTTGCCAGGAAAATTTTCAGGAAGTTGGAATATATTCTGATTTAGGCACTGTCCTTAACCTGTCACCCTGGGTGTGGTGTGAGCCGGGCAGATGTCCATCCCACAGACACATTTTATTAACTTTGGTCAACTTGAATTTTAGAACTGGAGTCAGGAATGGTTTGAAGTGGCACAAAGCACAAGATGAAGTGACATGACTGTCCAGTGACTAATTTGTGTGGCTTTTAATGCACAGAGCTTTTCTCTTTTAAGAGGACACCTTAGTTAGTGCACTGGGTTGGTGTCTTTCACATAACTGTTGGATTCACGTCTGAAAATACTGAATTGTATTGCATGAATTATGTTTTATTCAATATTTTTAAGACTTTATTACAGTGACTTGTCCTCAGGCCCTTGTGAATATCCTACATCACGTGTCTTTTTGGTTCACAGTGTGTTTTGATATGATTTGGTTTTGGAACTTAGCATTCCTGTTTAAAATAATATTTAATCTCGAAGAATGCATAATTTTTTTTTTCCCCCCTTAAAAACCTTAGTAAACTTTTTTTATATTCTCATTGAAATGCTTCCACTTGATCTCCAGGACATGAGGTGGTGTCTTAAATGGATGCTGTGAAAGGCAGTTGATTAGTTTTGATTTATTTTTTTTCACCATTTCTGGAAACTATTTTGAATTCTGAGCTTTCGAGTGTTGTTTGTGATTCAGACCCTTTTTTTTAAGTACTTCATGATTTAATCTGTGAGAGGTTTTTAAACAAGTGACCAGTCATTGCTCAAAACAGATGTTGCTGTCCTTCATGGCCACTTGCTTGAAATTTTTCTACTGAAAAAGGAATATATTACTATTTTACAAATTAATTCTAAAAAGTACATTAGAAAGCAGTTTACTTATTTTTCCTAGGTGGTCCTTGGACTGACATGGATCAGCCCACACCACCATTTTAGCAACCTTGGGTTGGTTTAATGGGATTACTGTGGATCTGTGACTGTGGCTGTGCCACCTCTTGCAGGATGTAGAGGCAGAAATTTGCAGTGCTTTTGAAAACAGAACTCCTTGCAATAGCGTTTGCTGTTTGTTGTGGGAAATGCAAATAGGGAGTAAATTTTTTTCTGATTGTTTCAAATTCAACCATAAGTGAATTTGAAACACGTGAAGGTTTTCTATGAACTGTTATTAAGGTGGTGGCTCATATTCTGCACTGCTCACAGTAAGGACAAATTATAAACAGTCCTGCATCTGAGCACAGGGAGTCATTTTAGAATGATACTTAGTAACTCATAGGTTTGTAACAGTACACATGTAGGAGACGAACTGGTAATGGAAATAAAAATTGCTACTTGTGAAATGATTCTCTTACTTCCTCACAATTATTCTGCTTTAGCTATGGCTTCACTATAATGAGTAACAGTAAATGAAATTTTCACTCTATCGCTGTGTAGCAGTGGCAGATCACAGGTAGTGTAGAAAGCATTTTGTTTTCATTTACAGGATACATGGTATCAGGTGGTGTTGATTGACATTTCTTGGATACTGCTTTATACAGCATTTCATGCAAATCATGTTTGAATGAGACTGCTGCATCAAATTACATTTCTTTCAGATTATAGCCCTTGCAGATGTGAGGCAGAGCTTGTTCAGCAGCCAGCAAAAAGCTTTCGTTTTTAACAGGTACTGTTTTCACAACTTGACTGCAAAGCCCTATAATTACAGCACTTAAGATAGTGAAGGAATGATGGGCACTTTCTCTTATCAGATCTATAAGTAGTAGCAAGCAGATGCAGCATGAGATCCCTCCAGCTGTCAAGTATTGTCAGGCTGGCATAGAGGGAATGCAGTTTAAAATGCAGGTGACATAATACCCAACATCCTCCATTTGCTAGTGGGCTTCTGATTAATCACGATTACCATACATTATCATACCATCAAATTTAATCATATCAATGAATTCCCATCTGCAGGAGGAGCAGCAGCAGCTAAACATGATGGTAACAGCTATTAAATAAGAGAGAAATAGATGGTTTCTAAATGCAGTAACCCTTTAACTTGTCATGCTAGCTCCAGTGTGCTCTGTAGATATTAAAATTGAGCAGAAGACTTGTGCGTTTATATTTTTTAGTTATTGTCACCTTTCTGCTAAGTGATTACTGTTCAGCGCTGCCAAGTTAAAAACAGAGTTGTAGATTTTCTTTTTTTCCTCTCTATTAATGATGCTGGATTTTCTTCAAGCTCAGCTTTAGTACCTGCTAAATACAGAATCACAGAGTGGCTGAGGTTGATTAGGACCTCTGGAAGTCAACTGATCCAGCCCCCTGCTCGAGCAGGACCACATAGAACCATTTAACCAGGCCCACATCAGGGTGGCTTTTGAGTATCTCCAAGGATGGAGACTCCACAAACTGGTAACCTTTGCCAGTACTCAAGAGTGAAAAAGTTTTTATTTATATAGATATAAATTGTACGTTGTTTTTTGATGTATATGTATGAATGAAATTTGAGGGGTTTAAGGCATTGTAAGCAAAGCACGAATTTTTATCAAGGCAAAGAGCAAAAGGTATTATGCATATGCTATTTTGCCATTAATTAGGCACTGTTAAAGAGGTACTTTGAAGAAATCAAGACTTGTAGAAACCCAATTAAAATATACAATTGCCTTCTGAGTACAATGCACTAAGAGTAATTTCGTGCATAAACACTGAATAGAGAACTGAAATATATCTACTATAGTATTAGAGAGTCGTAGATGATAGTACAGTTGTCTTTAGCTGTTTCACTGAGCTGAGAAAATGTCCTTTTAAAAGAGAATATAGTACATTTGTGTCGTCACAATACAAAAAAGTAAATCTATAAGCTGGTATTTGTTCACCTTCTGCACCTTCATTTTTTACCAATTCTTTAGGATGTGACAGGAAAAAAGCTTAATTCATTATAAAACAGTAAGTCACTACTGTTACAATAAAATAAACTAATTTAGAGGAATGTTCTTGGTTGTGACTGTAGGATTCTTTTCCCAAGAAGGAAAAAATGTTCAGACCTTCTTACAGAACACGTAAGTAGTACCTGCAAACACACGGGGAGTTCTGAGTATGTAAAATTTTCACATCAATGTGTTTGTAAGGTCAGAGATGTGTAGAACACCTCAAAAATGAGATTTACTTACACAATTAAAAATTGTGAATCAGGTAGTTTGGCTGCTAAATAATCAGGTCTGAAATGTCCTTTGCTAATACAGGTGAAAGCCCAGGTTAGCAACAATTCTAATTTTTGTTCTTCTATAAAACTGGCTGCTTCTTGACTTTTTTTGTAGCAACCTGAACATCTTCTGTTGAAAGGAGAAGCATCATCCCCAAGTCACATTAAGGTTCTCAATTGTTTTTAAATTAATTACAACTGCACCTTCAAGCTTGGAGTGTAATGTAGAAATCTTGAATTTAATATTCATGATCCAGTTTAGTTGTAACCACAGAGTTGTTTCTAATTGTCAGTGATTTGCAGGTCACCAAGATATACAAGGTCAATAAACACTGTGGTAATATTTCCATGGAGAAATCTCTAAGTCCAATGGAAATATATGAATTTGTTAAATTTTATCTCATCAGTTCTGAGAGCAGAGGAGGCCCAAAGGTTTTGGATCCCTAATTTTTTACACATCCCTAATACTGTTAGCTTTCAGCAAAAAGAAAACAAAACAAACCAAAAAAACGCAGAAGGATTTTATTGTCTTTAAATAAAACAATTATGAAATTCTCATCTTTCAAGGGAGAGGTCATCATTCTAAATGGCACTAGTGTCCCTTACACTCTGACTCCAATTCCTATTTGTATTGTCCTTAATCTTAAAAAGTTAGAGGGCACCAAACAAAAATGATCACACAGTCTTCTACACCCCCCTCCTGAAGAGGAGGATTCCGTGCCTTTCTCTCCTTGCTTGTCTTGTTTTTCCATGTTTGCTGAATTCTGCTTTGAGACCTTAAACAGTGAAAATGAGGCATTGGTGATTTCTCTTACAGATGATCTGGACTTGTACCTAAACCTCCCCAACGCTTTTTCTTGTCTAGGGGAGTTGTGTAGTATCAAAGAGAAGCTTGTCCAAGTTGGGTGGTACATTTTAATATTAAAAATTACGTTCAGCTCTCTCAGACTCAGTGTACCTGTAATGCCAGGGTCTGTGCAGTTCACATACTTGAACCAGCACTTGGCTATCTCCATGCATTTTCCCCTCAGGAAATGTATTCCAGAAGCTTTGAAAAGACTTGCATATGGGTAACATAACAATTGTTGTATTAACTTTCATGGCCAATATGAACTTCAATTTTCATCCTTGTTTGACATGAATTTAAGGCATGAATTTTTATATCGAGTGATCTTATACTAAATTCATTGGGAGAACCATGGTGCTTGCTAGGTTTCTGTTCCCCTTAATGGACTTATGTGATTATCATAGACATCAGAGGAACACTACTGAGTCATTTAAACTGTATTTGAAGAAATATCAAAATAAATTTTATAATAAAAAATTCTATGAGTAATTCCCTTTCTGTATGCTGTGCACAGTAAACGAAAATACTGCAAAACTTAAACCTGAGGACTCACGCTTTGTGGAATATATAGATATATATTTCTACTTGAAAATTTTTGAACCATATCCAAGATATATGAGCAGGGTTTCCTACACAAGAGGATGAAAAGTCAGTTCCTTGCATCAGAAGGTAGGCATTTTAGGAAAGCTTTTCAAAAAGTCTAGTAGCTACTGAAATAAGAGGATTAACATCTTGTGACAGATGGCTATAGTTTTAATTGTCATAGGTTATAGTGGTCATTATTCTTTGCATTTAAACCATATAAGAAGAATTAACTGAGTGGCCCTGCTTAACTGTCAATGGGGTTCTCCTGGCTCTTTGCATTTTAAGTGAGATTAATAAATGAAAACATGTTGTAGAGGCAGGGTGTATTTTATTGAAAGATTCATGAAGTTTCAATGACATTGTTAAGGTATTTAATTAGTCTCATGAAAAAAGTAGTGACCCTTTTAGAGAAGCTGATAAGTCATATAATAGCTGTTAGATCCTCTTTATTCCTTGCTTTATAAGATTAACTTTGTGCTAAGCAATTTATGCTAAGTTTTCCCTTTTATTGGTAACCAAAGTTATCTGTGCTTCATGAATAGATTATTGGAGATAACATCATGTAATTAACAAGAGATGCAGAAAAGTAAAAGTACAATTTGTGTAAGAATTGTATGAGAGAAAATGTTAATTTCTTAACTAGGAAGGATATTTAAAGGGATAAAAGGAAGGCAAAATAGTGCAGTTCTTTGGAAGGATTAAAGTAACCTTATCTCATGTTCTTTCAGAAGGTGGGATTGCCTGAGTGTGTGAAAGTCATGTTCAATGAGCTATTCACAACTCTAATGAATTGTAGACACAAGTTTGCATTCCCTTTTTTTTTTTTTCCCCAAAAGTGATTGATAAGGTGTAAGTTGTGCATTAGCTATATTGAATAATGGAAATTAGTAAAAGAGGAAATTGCACAACATGCAGTCCTTCAGAATTGTGTAAAAATGTCAGTCTGAGGTGCTGTAAATT
Organism: Corapipo altera; assembly: GCF_003945725.1. Taxonomy (NCBI): domain Eukaryota; kingdom Metazoa; phylum Chordata; class Aves; order Passeriformes; family Pipridae; genus Corapipo; species Corapipo altera. The sequence continues at coordinate 8,247,864 of NW_020884897.1, read as the reverse complement.
ATGGGGTGTGTGGGAGGAAGAGTCAGTATGCTTTTTTTCTTTTTAAGGGTAAACTTCACAAAATTAAATATTTAGACAAAATAGCTGTCAGTAGCACTTCAGTGTGCTGTTACCTTCTCCTTTGAAGTATTTCTAAAATGTCTGTGATTGTGGTCTCTTTGGAAATCCACACAGAACTCTTATTTCCAATGTAATTTCCTTCTAGACCTCAGTTCTTGTATTACTACATATCACCTTTTTAAAAAACTTTAAAGTAAAATTGCATGAGGATAAATCAAATTACAGAGCTCAGAACACTCCTTTAAAACAGAAAAAGGTACAGACCAGAAATTACTTTCTTTGGTAGTTTAAGAAAAATCTTGATGATCAGTACCTTGCTTTTGGTATTTATGCATTCACACGTTTTGGTTTTCAGAGAAGAAAAGAAGGAATGGTCAGACTATGTCCCTTTGCAGCCCACAGAGCCTTGCTGAGAGGCTGTTCCAGAGCCCTCCAGCTTTCCAGAAGGGCAGTTTCTCTCTCAGGTCTTTGAACTCCTCGTTACCATTAGTGTCTGCAGGTGGTGGTTCAGAAGTGCTGCTGTGCTGGTGGCAGTTTGGGAAGGGACACGTGCAGGTTGGGGTACATTCGCTTCAGATGTTTCCTGGTTCTGTGTTCTTTGTGCAACTAGCTTTAAATCTAGCTAAAAACTCCATTTGAGGAGCCTTTCCTTGCACTTTGGTGCATTTCTAAGTAATCAATAGATAACGATGCTAAATAATCACTCTTAATAATAGTGTATTATCCAGTAAGGATGAGAAGGAGAGGACACTCCTCCGAAAAGTTACCATGTGTACTCTGCTGGGCCTTTCTCATATGGACAGTTGGCAACTCAGCTGTTGCAACCATTTCTGTATGAATGTGAACCAGCCTTGTGGGATCTCACTGGAAAGGCACATAAATATTTTATTCTTTCCCCCAGTGTCAGAGTGGGCCTCAGTATTGGACTGAAATGTAGAACCCTGTAGCCTCGGCTGGTCATACGAACTTGCAATTTTCTGTTTTTAGGTTGAAACCTGTTTACTTTAAAAATAGGTATTTTCACCACTGTGAGATTTACTGAGTAGAGAAGTTTGCTAAAAGATTTAATGATGGTGAAGTAATAGTTAAAATGATTTTTTTGTAGGGAGTCTTAGCTGATATGTGTACTGAATAGTTGGGTGTAATTTGAAACTGTCCGGATAGCAAAACCATGAGAAATGGGAGCAACTACTGTGCATATAAAGATTTATTATGCAACTATGTTACAGTATGCTCATTTTATCAAAAATAGACCATTATGAAACCTGGCTTTTGCACCTGCTCTTCATTAATTTTTGAAGTTAAGTAGCTTTGTATGGTCTTTTTTACCAAATACCAGAGGGCGCTTGGGGGTTATTAGCAACAAATTCTTGCTGAATGTAGAGTTTAACACTAATGGCAAAATAATCCACTCCTAAAATTGTCGTTTAACTACTGTTAAGCAAAAAACCAAAACAAAACCACCCAAAAAACCAAGCACACCCTCAAAAGCTTTAAGTAATGGAGAACTGTTACATTACTTTGTACTGGTTTTAGGACAATTCGAATTTGGCATAAGTAAAAGTTGAAATTGTAATATTATTATATTTCTATTAAATTGAAAAGAACTGTAATGACATTTCGGAAAAATAGAAAAACATCACTCAGAAAAGTACTCATCCTGGTTCACATATTTTCTTAAAAGTTCATTTGTGTCTGGAAGCAGTAGCTCTAGTTGAATGTTAGAGTTTTAGTTTCACGTGGAGTGTGTGAAATGAATCAATCACACAATCGAACTTCTGTTGGAATTATCCTGAAAGCTTTTTCAGAAGAAAAATCTCAGCAGTGTAAAATCTGAAAATACAACCTTCTGCCTGCCCATGTTACTGTCATTTAGGGCAGAATTTTATTTCAGTCTTTAGGTATAGTAGAAGCAAAGCTTGTTTAGGAAAAAAGTGGAGACCAGTCTTTTTTATGGCTGTAAGAAGGAAGAGAATCAAACTAATTTATTTTTCTTTTTTTTAGAAGCAAATATTGGTAATTCGTTTTTCAGCAAATAACAAATGTCTTTGCAATTAATTTTGCATGATTGGCCTTTGGTTGTCAGCCAAGAAATGTGATCAGTCATATTTTAGTAGTTCTTCGAAATGTCATATACATGAAGTTAGAAACTGCTCAGCAATTGAATAAGTAGGTATTTGTTAGCAATACTCAGTGTCTGTGTATCTTGCAGCTCTCCTGTGGTGTGATTTATGTCAACCATACTTCTGGAGTTCTGCCAGTTTTGAAACTTGTAGGTTTCAAAAATCCCAACCCTGTGTGTAAAGTAAGTGCCCTGAAAGGGAAGGGTCGTGGTTTTGGCACTAATGGATCCTGACAGTGAGGGACTTACTAATCTTACTTTTAAAAAAAAAAAAAAGTAAGTGGAAAAACCCTCCAGAATTCTTAACTGCTAGGGATGGAAAAAAGGCAAGTAGGAAGAGTTCCAAGCTTCGGATATTTTCTTCTTACTCTTTGTTGGACTGTTTTGGAGTTATTTTGCCCCAAACTTATGTTGTGGGATGTACTTGTATGAAATACACAGCTAGTAAAACTAAAGAGAAAAAAAATTCTCAGCGTATTTTAGTGAGCATTTGTTGGGATTTTTTGACACCACCTTTTGGATAACCTGTTACTTTGTTTTAAAATCACTGAAAGTGTTTAGAGGACAGCAAATGTTTGCTTCTTAAGCTGAATGGACACCTCTGATACTGAAGATCATAGTGAGCCTGAAACTACAATTGCTTGTATTTTTAACAGTAAAATGTCTTGCTGGTTTCTGGGTTGTGTAACTTTTTGTAACATCATTTTTTAAAAAATGTGAGCTTTCTTAGATCTAAAATAACCTTGTATTACTCAGTTCTAAAACTTACCCAAATCTTATTTCATAAAGGTTTAAAGTTTCCTTATGATGGGAAATATAAAGCTGCTCTCAGTTGTGTGTAATACTGACAGACTTCTATGGCCTAAATCAAGATCCTCTGCTAGTTGCTGGCCTCATTTTGAATCCTTTTGGTTGAAATTTTCCAAATACTTTTATTCCAAGATTGAAACTGTGGAAAAATGTTGTTATGCCCAAATGAGTTAATTTAGAAATGTTTTATTATTGCTCAGTTCTCAAGGAAGAAAATTGAGTTTGGCTGCACTGAGGATGTTTCAGTATGTAAGAGCTGTGTGAAATTCAACAAGACTTTCCATGCATTTGCAATTCAGGACTGCCTTGGCAGGAGGTAGATCTGTTTTTAATAACGAGGTTGACAGGAGAGGGAAAGCTGGTACAAATAATTGTTTTATTTAAAGTACAAGTGGAGGATCTTTTTCAGCATATTCTCCCTGGCTTCTGTTTCCCTGCTAGGAAAAAGAGGGGAAATGGCCTGGAGTGAGAGTACAGGAAGGAAGTCAGGTCTGTGTGGGGCAAATAGGAGCTCCTGACCAGCTGCCACAGCACAAGACCACCAGCTTGGAAGCTGGGAATCCGTGCTGGGATTAGGAACCAGTGGACAGAGTGAAAGATGTGATGGGGATGAGAGAAGGTATCTGAAGAGCAAGCAGGATCAGGAGAACAAAATGGCAGATTGGGCAAAGAATTAATATTGGGGAAGATGCTTGAGAGCGGGTTACAAATGTGGTCATAGAAACCAAGATCCCTGCTTGTTTTGTAGCCTGAGCCAGTTACCTTTGAGCCTCACACTAAAACTGAAGTTTGACAGTGAGGGGAGAGATTGGACTAGGGCAGAAGCAGGTAGAGGAGACTGTGATCACTGCAGAACCATTTGGTGCTTGGAACCAAGCCCAGCCAGATCATTGCTGCTGCCAGTGCTTCAGCTCGGGTGGCAGATATGCGATACTTAGGATTTATTAGCCCGGGTTTCAGTAGGTTTCCACATAATTTGTTTTTCACTGGCTATTTTATAAATGAGTAAGGTATATGTAGGCATGTATTATGTCTGGGGAAAAATATGAAGAATCTGAGAGCCTCCAAGTGAAGCACCCTGAAAATAAGAAAAAGCAGGTTGTGTGTCAAGACCGTGTTCTCCCCCAGCTGCGAGATGTGCCTGTGGTTACGTGCTGTAAATAAGATGCAAGATAAAAACCATCTTGTGTGAAACTGCCCTGATGAACCGGGTTCTCCCATGCTACTGTTGCAATGACCTTGTGCATTATCCAGTGATAAACTAATAACTAAATAGCTGAATACCAGTTGGTTTGCTGGGTGCGTCCCTCAAGGATGTGCAACATGGGGAAGGGCTGTAAGAGCAGTACTTTGAGAAATAGCCTTTTATCACCAAGGCTTCTGAGGTGAGGGAATGCATTTAATCTTTGTTTGAAAGTACCTCTGGCAGCTCCTACGTGTGGTGGTGCTAGAGGTGTGTTTTTGGGAGCAAAGGGTCAGGATCTTCAAGGTTTGTGTTCAGTTGCTCTTTTGGCAGGCAGCCAGTGCTGTCCTACTCAACACAGGGGAAGGGCAATGCAGTTGAACATCCTTGTTCAGCTAAACCTGAACAGATTTTTATGGGACAAATAAATGTCAGGTTTTTCATCCCAAATAGCTCCGTCTTCCTCCAACTGCTGCTGTTTGCAGACAGCCTGTGAGGTTCAAAGGCATTAGTCAGTTCCAAGGTGGCAAGAATATTGTGTGTTGTAACTGTTCACTTGCAGAAGTGTAGCAGCTCCTCCTACAAACAGTGTGTATGTTATGGGGACTGTCATGCTTGAGTGTAATATAATGTCTTTCCACTAAATGAAATACCCACAGTGACACTGGCAAGGGGATATAGGCCCTTTAATCTCTAGGAATGATAAAGTATTTACAGTTGATAGCTATATAATGACATAAAATAAGTAGTCGCAGTCTTGCTTCCAAATAAGAGGTCTTAGTATCTCACATAACCCCATTTAGGTGGTTTCAGGAAGGCCACAGATTTAATAACACCTCTGATCCTCAGTGCCTCCCATCTAGATATTTGGGCCTGGCCAATCCCAGTTGTATTGTGCTGGTAGAAGGGTGTGAAGCAGCTTTGTCTTGTGCTACTTAGTGAATAGACTTCAGTTTCCAGGTCAAATACCCAGGTGTGAGAAATTCTTTTCCTAAAATGTCAGTGTTTGTGCAGTACAAATAGGATAGAGGAAGACTGACTTGGTGAGGGCAGCTCAGCAGATAAATGATAAGCCACAGCAACTTAGTTGTTTGACCCTTTGCTGATGATCATACTTCAGTCTATCAGGGAGCTTTTGGTCTGAAATCTGTTTTGAAAAGCTTGTCTCCAGCAATGGCAAATTTTAAGCTTCAAGGTGAGCGTCACATATAGAGAGAACAGATACCACCACTGATTCCAGAGTCCTTATAAAGAGGAAAACAAGGGATATTCGTAGATTATTTTCATGACTTACTTGATTTACTCACATAATAAGGAAATGCTTAAGGATGAAGCAGTTTATTCTGTATATCAGGGGTTGCCAATGTGTTTGATATAAAAGTAAAAAATGATAGTGTGGATTACTCAATAAATGTGTCTTCTTCAAAGTTCTGCTTTTGGATTAACATCCTTCTTCCTGCAATATGCATTCACTTTACGTTAAAAAAAAAGGGGGGGAGGGGAGGAGAAAAAACCCCTATATCTTACTGGAGGAAATAAAATTTTGTACTCTTTCTTATAATGCTTCAGATGCTAAGCTGTCAGTAGACAGAAATGTTACACTCTTACTCCCTTTAGAAAGATGATTTCTTTAATTTTCTGAATGCTGCAAATTGTCCTCTCCCCCCCTTTTTTTTATAAGGAAAGCTGCTTCACTTTCTGTAGGTTACATTGTACTAAACTGATGACGAAGAATGGTGCGGTTTTAAGAAGATAAATGTCAGGAATGTCTTCTAAAGTAGACACTCAGATTTTTTTTTGGATTAATGGGAAAGAAGGTCAATAATTGCATGGATTTCAATAAGCTTGAGAAGAAATGGTATTCCTGTGGTGCTAGTGATTGTTAAAACATTGTGAATTCATTTCAAGATACTGTACTCAAGTTTAATATATCTTCCATTGTGAAGGAATGACTCGGCAAGGGCTGTCAATTTGTACAGGTAATAGGAGATAATTCATAAAGCAATTGTATTTTTAAGAGCAAAAAAAGTTATAGTAGACAGTACATAAATTTCTGGATGGTAGTCTTAATTTTGATTCTGCCTTATTAAATAGGGCCCTCCAGACTTCCAGCAGCATACGCCTGGACCAGTTCCTACTAATTTCTCCCAAGCCCCAAGGCTGCCAATCCAGGACCAGTGGAGAGGGCCACCACCACCACCACCACCACTCCCTCCTCCACCTCCTCAGGATAGAGATCCTTTCTTCATAGCAGGTAAGCATTTTCATTCCCATTAAGAGACAAAATCCCCAAATGCAGTTTTTGTAAAGTGATTCTGCAGTGGGAGTGTATATCCCACACCATGAAGAGTTTGGAAGAACTTGAAGGCTGGAAGATCCTGTTTGATGTAGGCAGACTGGTACATGCCAAAAGTTCTGGTTGTCTGGTATCTTTAAACTTTTTTTAATGTAATTGTATGTACTCATCTGTAACTGCTATGACTGGTTATTTATACAGATACGAAAAAAATAATATCTAAGTGATTATTGCATTAAAAATATTGCACTTTGTTATATCTCAGGTAACAAGTACTCTCCATACACTTGAGTTTACACTAGTAACTCTTTTTAAACTGCCTGGACTGTGTGTGCAGTGTAAGAAATTTGTCAAGGTTAGCTAGAATTATACAGCCCAGAAAAAAAATAGTTAAGTGCATGTTTATACCATATATATGTTTTGTGTATATATTTAATGTATATGTTTACAGACATATAATGTATACATTTACAGTGTATATGTATACAGACATTTTACACACATACAACATGTAAAAAATTGCTAGATATCTGGTCAACACATGGTATCAATGTTTCATGAATTCTTGTGTGGTTTAAACTATAATCCTTCATTGATTTTATTAAAGTAGAATTTCAAAAAGGTTTTGCTGATTCCAGCAAAGTACCAGTTGTGCTGGTCTTGCAAGGATCAATTCCTTTTATACACAACTGGCAGGAGCAAGAGAAACATAACCTTGAGGGTAGCTCTGAAAATGAAAACATCCCATACAGTTTTGCATTCTGCGAATTTTAGGTTACTTTCACAAAACTATAGAATAGAGTTCTATGTTTCGAAAATGTGTCACAGGGAGGTTGTAATTTGATCACTTATCTGATTCCCGCAGATCCAAGGTTCCCGGGTCATCCCTTGTTTGAGCAACGCAGCCCCCCACCGCCACCCCCTCCTCCGCTCCTGAACAGCGCCCACCCGGTCCCTGCGCAGAGCCCGATGCCGTTCAGCCAGCCCGGGCCGGCCTTCAGCCAGCAGGGACAGCAGCCCGTGTATCCCAGGGAGCGGCCCGTGCGGCCCAACATGCAGCCCCAGGGTCCGGTGGGGATCCTCCACTTCAACCAGCCGGGCTCGGCCAACCCGCGGCCCTTCATCCCCCCGCGGCAGCAGTTCCTGCAGGCGCCGGGACAGCCCTTCCTCTCCCCGCACACGCAGCCCAGCATGCAGGTACGGGCTAGAGGAGTCACGGAACCAAACCGAGGGACTCGGGGGTGCAGGTGGGAGGTGGACGGACCTGTGGCGCTGTTGTTGCCGTGCCTGGAAGGCGGTGGATCTGCTCCGCGCTGCCGCATCCCAAGATCCCGTATCCCGAAATCCCGGGCCGGGCAACGCGGGGCGGCAGCGCCCTCTGCCGGCACCGCCCTCTGCGTGCGGGGAGATGTTTTGTGCGGATCCTTTCATGGTGTCTGTGTTCTGAACGCGGGGAAACCCTCAAGTCGGCTGATGCTGGGGGGGGGGGGGAAATAATAAACCTCCAAACAAACAAAAAGCCAGTTTAAAAGTCATTAGAAAAGGGCGCAGAGGGCGGGAGCCCTTGTGTTTGTCTGTTTCCACTTCAGGTGTTGGCTTACAGAGGTTTAAGTGTAGAACAGCCTTGCACTGCTTCTGCTAGTCTGCTTTTCACTCTGTATAATTTTGGTTTAACCTGGTTTGTAACTGCTTACAGATGTTTTAAGGATTCGTGAGGCTGGAGCTTTTCTTCAAGAGTTTATTACCTTGAAACTAAAATAATCTTTTTCTTCATTTGAAGGGTCCCATGCATCCTCCATTACAGCCTCAGCCACAACCTCAGCCTCAGCAGCACCATCACCAGCAGCAACAGCAACACCATCACCAGCAGCAGCAGCAGCAACACCATCACCATCTCCAAGGGCCTCCACAGCCCTTGATGCCCATGAACCAGCCCCAGTTCAGGCCTCACATACAGGCCACACAGCAACAGCCAAATAACAACAGGATGCAGTGTCAGCCACGACAGGGTCCAATGAAGCCAAGGCATGTAAGTACCATGTACATCAGTGTTGCCTTGCATAGTTCTACATGAGTAGCAGGCATGTAAGCACACATTTCAGAACTCACTAGCATGGTTTTTCAGTCACATTTATTCCCTTTCCTTCTTTCATAATTTCTTGCTTATTTTCTGTCTTGGTCATTTTATAATCTACTTTGAAAAATACAACATGTATTTTTTCTTTTCCAGTCTTTAGTGTTCTTCTTCACCTCAGTGCAATAGCAGATGTTACAGTTACCCAAGAAGTAGCAATATAGGGCTTTTGAAGGATAGGTTTGCTTAATAAGACTTTACAACTGCTGGTAGCCTGTGACTGTGTGCAAGCCCAGTTCTCTGACACTGTCTTTCAAGTTGAAGGCCTCTCTGTACTACTGCTAATCAGCTTTCTGGTTCAGATAGTGCTACTCATGTCTTGTGAGTTTGCTCCTGTTATTGCTCCAAGCATATTCTGTTGCTTGGTAGGTTGGGGTAGCACAACAGTCTGTAGCAGTGCTCAAGACAATGTGCTATAGTTCAGAATAATTACTTTGATTGGGAAAGTAAGTCACATAGTGAAGCCAGTTTCTGAGAGTGGTGCTTAAAAAGTGAGATTAAGTTTTGCTTTTAATTAGAAAAAAGGTTATTAAAATGTTTTCATTTCTATGAATTTTCTTTTAACATTGAAAATATTGTGCCTCTTCAAACAGTTTGTTTCCCCAAACTTTACTAAATCAGGAAAATGTGAAACTAAAACCACTTTAACCTGGTTTGTAGTGGAAGTCTTCAATTTTTTTTCCTTCCTGCTTTTCAGAGCACACCGTCACAGAATATTGTCAAGCGTTCAAATCAGCAGCTACAGTCAAGTGCCCCCAGGAACAGTAACTTGCGCGAGTTGCCGATAGCACCGTCCCATGCCATGGAAATGAGCAACAACAGGCGAAACTCCACCCCAGCTGCTCAGGTCAAACCCATCACCAGCACCGTGTCTGCCAACAAGTCTGTCGGTGGTGGAAACTCCCAGGGAAGGCCTGAAGCGAAAGCTAAAGCAATCACACCAGTGGGCCAAGCAAAGTCAGAGGGAAAATCTGAGCCAGAGGTAAGGGATGTTGTTGTTGTTGTTAAACAAAGGAACAAAACTCAAACAATCAAGAAACAAAGCTCCCACCTTTTAAAAACTTTTCTAGTCTGACTTATGAATTGTAAGCACGCTTAATGTGTTGTTCAACAAATAATTTTTGGTGCCACTAGAGGCCTCCCTTCTGAATTGCACTTTTCTCCTTTAGTGCAATAGCAGAAACAGCCTCCATTGACAAAAAATATCTGGAAGGTTGGCAAGGCTGTGGTGAATCTGTTTTGCAGGAGGAGGAGTCATTTCTACTATGAAAAGGCAGAGTTTGAGTAAAGGTCATTGGTGATACAAGCCTCTGAAATACTCGTTTTGTCCATTTTCATCTTACAGAATTAGGATTTTTTTTTCAGATGATCATATTCTAAATCAGAAAGCCTCTTCTCTTTCATTTTTTATGATGCTGTATGGCTCAAAAGGAAAAAAAAAAAGGGGTATTTGGAGGACTGTCTTCCCCATGCTGTTTTCCTTTAGGCTGTTCAGTCTCCACTAGGGCCTTGGGCATCCACACAGGAGCTTCTTGCTCTCGAAGAAGAAAATCTCTCTTTTATGAAACTTTGTCGTGTGAGGGAAAATAGGAGATGCTTTAAAGCTTTCCATTTTGGAAGAAAATGATGCTGTTTGCTCTGCTAATGCTCTGCTAGTATTCTTCCCAATAAAAAAAAAAAAGAGACACCAGCATTTTCAGCTCCACTGGATTATGTAGTATGAACAGATGACCATTTCCCTGGAAGCTAGAGAAGACTCTCCATGAGCACTGTTAGTTTGAGAGAGAGGGTAGGATTGCACTGATGGTGCTTTTAATCTTAATCATGATGGCTAAATGCACCCTGTGTACTTTATCAGCTTATTCTGTGAAGAACTGTAAATCTTCATAGCTGTAGTTAACCATGAATCTTGTCTCATGGACCAGGTTTTTCTTCAACAACTGTTGAAAGCTTTAATTGTGGTAATACTGTCTTCCTTCTAAGCTGCTCATGATTACCTTTTCATCTTGTTCTTGTATTAGGGATGGTCATAACTAATTTCCACAAATGAGGCACAAAAGAAACCCATAGCTAGCAGTGTTTGACCTCCTGTGCACTTGCTTTTCAATGGAAGTAAAAAGAAAAATAATCCTTTTTTCGGCTTTTAATTGTCACTTTTTTGGAAAAAGTATTTAATCTCCTTCTCCTCAATTCGGTCTCTTGGAATAATCTTAGTCACAGAAAATGTGCCTCAGAGAAGCCTCTGTCTTTAGGTCATTAGTAAGGTAAGTCTTGAAGCAAATCAGCTACAGACCCCCCCATCTAAAACATCCTGAAATTATTCTGTAGTGTAGTCATATGAAAATTAAGGCATTAGTTCTGAAATATCTCTGGCAATGTTAAGAAAAATGTATGAATATTTTTTAATTCTTCTTAATCAAATGAATTAAAAAAACCCCAACCAAACCAAAAACCCAGAGCAGTCGTCTTGTTCTCTCCATTTTACATTTTAAACATATTCTAACGACCTTGTAGTTATCAAACCAACTAATCTTACTTTATGTGAATTCTTGGGGTATTACAAATCAAGCTTTCTTTTTGTTTCTGTGTCAAAACTATTTTTGAAAAGCAGTTTGATACCTGTTCTATGCAAGTTTTTGCAAAGCAGGATAAAAAAAAAAGAGTCGTCTTGGAAAAAAAAATGTCTCCTAGTGTTTCCTATTATTAGCTGTAAAAGTACATACTTGGCAAGAATGAGGAGAGTGTGGGAATGTGTGCACCTTGGAATCCTTCTCCTTCCAAAGCAGACCTGGAATAGAGTTTTATGCTGCAAACAGTGTAATAGCAGTTGTCCATTTTCGGCTGTGCCACTGCAGTGGTCTTGTTCGCTGATGGTGCTTAATTGTCACTCCTACAGACAGGATTGGTGCACTAATAGTGATCATTTCCAAGCATTTAACCATATTCTTCCCTGGTGTTGTAATGTACATTATTACATTTCTCTCCTTAGCCAGATTGTAATGTTTTCCAGTCTTTTTGTGTGTTTTTCTTGTAATTACCTAACTTCACCCTTTTCTTTTGCTTTCTGTGAAGATGAGAAAGAGTTAAGTTCTGTCATCTTTTCTAACTGTATTGCTCATAACTGAATTGGGCAGGTTATTTTGCAAGTGTCTTCAACTGGAAAATTATTAATATTTTCCTTGCATCTTTCTTCCCAAAGAATCAGTGGCTATATTTGAGTGCCCTGTCATTCATGAAGCACAAAAAAAGAAATAGCAATATTGGCTATTAGAGGTTTTGCTCACCTTAAATATAGATATTTGAAAGGTTTCCAATGCAAGTGACTAGAAGATTAAAAACTGTATTTCTGCTTTACTAAGGGAACACTTGTGGTCCTGGGAGGCTGCAAAATGCTGACCTTAAATGCCTGTTTAGAATAGCTCTTACTCTCTAGGATTTAAACTTGTATATCCTCGGTCTGAAACATTGTTTTGTCAACGAAATTGGAAAGTCTTGATGATGTGGGCCTAATTGTGCTCATGCTGAGGTCAGCTTAGGATAAGAGGAATGAAGGCAGTATTAAGCATTTTTGAGTTTAAAAAAGGGGAAGAATGGAGAAAGGAGATTTTATAATTGTGCCTCCTATATTGTGCTTAGAAGATTCTTATCATAGTTTTTTTTCCAGTTGGAAGTTGGCAAGAGAGCAGTGTGTTTCTTCAAGTAACTTGTAACCTCATTCTTCACTCTCTTGTCCAAGAGGTATAGCACCTGTGTTTTGTAGTGTCTCATACCTTTCTCAGGTTCATGAGCTGATTTTATCAGCAATGTGAAATGTGTGATGTGTACATGTAGGTGCTCTTTATTTGGGATATTTTGTGGGTTTGACCACAAGCAGCCAGATGATGCAATTTCACAGAATCACAGAATATACCAAGTTGGAAGGGACCCACAAGGATCATCGAGTCCAGCTCCTGATCCTGCACTGGACCATCCCCAAGAGTCACACCATGTGCCCGAGAGCATCATCCAAACGCTTCTTGAGCTGTGTCAGCCTTGCTGCTGTGACCACTGCCCTAGGGAGCCTGTTCCAGTGCCCAACCACCCTCTGGGGGAAGAACCTGTTCCTAATATCCAACCTAAACCTCCCCTGGCACAGCTCCAGGCCATTCCCTCAGGTCCTGTCCCTGTTCCCCACAGAGCAGAGATCAGTGCCTGCCCCTCCTCTTCCCCTCAAGAGGAAGTTGTAAAATGTGGTGAGGTCTCCCCTCAGCCTCCTCTTCTCCAGCTGAACAGACCAAGTGCCCTCAGCCGCTCCTCATACAGCTTCCCCTCAAGGCCCTTCACCATCCTCCTTGCCCTCCTTAGTGTGCTTTGGATTTGACTGTACCATTTACAAAGACTTGGCATGAATTTTTTGACAAAATTATTCTAACCTCTTATGTTTTTATTGTTACAACTGAAAAAAATAAAGGCAAACCTGCTGAATAGATTTGTGTTTATGCCACAGATCAAACCATTTTGACTTTGTTCTTACACCCATTCTACTGAGGGACATAAGTGAGCCTGGTTGCCCCATTCTTTTTTTTGTTCCTTGATAGCAAACCAGAACACTTACACTGTCTGGTTCTTATGACTCAGATTATGACTCAACATTCAATTTTATTAACTGGTAATAAATCCTGCAGATCTCTGAAAAGGTTTGGTTTTTTCTTTGTTTTTTTTTATTCACTACACAGAAAACAAGCTACTGATACTAGGACTTAAATTTCAGTAGAAAGTTTAATCTCTTGTTTTACAGCATGTCTTTGCTGCCTTTTCTTCAGTTAGCAGTGCCTTTCTAGGTTCCCCTGGAGAAGGATGTAGGACTCCTGCTTCTCTTATAGTACTCTTCAGCTAGATTCAGAAAAGCAACCTGCAACATTTTCTTTTGGTGCTTTCCATCAAAGCTGCCTTAGACCTTAAGGCAGAAGAAAACCTACAGCTAAGGCTCAGTCTTCCCTTCAAACCTCAGCGAAACTGTGTTCAAGAGCTGTGCAAAGATGGATGAGAATTTCCACTTAGAAAACCCTACCCGAGATGAAACTAAAACTCTCAAAACCTGGCAGAAAAAAAACCCACCTTCACAAAACCGAGGGAACTGATTTGCATCTCTGACCTTTTGTAGTGTGCAGCCTCCTGTAAAAGGAGGAACTATATACAATGTGCTATTTCTTCATGTTATGGAGCTTTCTACACAAAACATGGGAAGCATTAATGGTTTATCCAAGAAAACAGGTATTCTGTGTTTTCTTGCTTCTTCACCTACAGATAATGTTGCTTCCAGATGCAGAATGTGAAAATTATAAGAGTTTGTCAGTTGTCTTTTGTGTTTAATGTTGAAGTAGTTGAAGTCAATGTATCTTCCAAGGACTGTTGCAGGGACGTATTAGTCAGAGTCCCTCAGGATGTTCATTCCTTGACTGCTGGCAAGACTCATTTAAGTATGTTGCAAAGTGCACATCTCTGTGCTGCTGTGTAACCTTTGAGTTACTGTTTGGAATTTACCACATCATAATCTGCATCTCCCAAGGCCTTCAGAACTTGTTAGGTGATCAAATGAGCAAGCAAATCCCTGATAATAAAGAGCAGCTGGTAGAAGTGCTGGTCTCATGCAGACTTGGGCTGGTATTGTCAACCTCAATTGAACAGGAAGGGAAAAAAAAATACACTGCTACCTCCAAAGGTAAACCTGGAACTGGCTCATGACATCCATGAAGCTTGCTTGGATAAATTTCAGGATGTTCTGATCTAAAACAAAGCAAGTGAATAAACTAGTTCATTAAGTGGAATGGGTTTTCTGTTCTTACAATTTCAATAACTGTGATATTTAGTGTCTCTGAAAATGACTGCAAACTTTATTAGTTGCATCAGGATCTGCATAACAGCACATCCTCCTCCTAGCCAGAGCTTATCTGTGTTTTGTCATCCTATGCAAACCATTTTTAAGGGTATTAACATTTCACTGTATTTCGTAAGGATCATATTCCTTTTTTTTTTTTACTGCAGTCAGCATTTTCAGTTGTCAGTATAAGATGAAATATTTGTGTTTCCTCCTGTAGAGGTATGTTCCTCTTGCCATCTGTCAACACAGACCTCTAATCTAGTTGTCACTGTGATTAGACATTAATCACCACTATTATAGTCCAAAAAGTATAAAGATCCATCAGAACTTAGTGTATCTAGAGCATTCTCGTGCAAAGGACTGTGTTAGACCTCAGCCCTGGACTACAGCCCATATTCAGAAATTAAATACAAATTTTATAAGTCCAATTTTGTTGGAGTCTTATTTAGCCATTTTTTAGGCTTTTGGTTAGACTTCTAATTAGAAGCTTCTAATTAGACTTCTAATGTGAGACATGGAGCTGTTTTTTCAGTAACTGTGGGAATAATCCCTATCAAAACCTGCTCAGGGAAGAAGCAGTCACAGCTGAAGGGACCATGTGTTCAGGATTTGTGCATCTGGATTCTATAAGTGCAGATATGAGTCTGCCAGGCTTCTGTATCTGCGTAGATCCCTTGGCTTGGGGAGGATTCTGGGGTGCACCACCATTAAAAGCACTCTAAATATTAAAAAAAAACCAAAACAGCAAAACCAACAGTGACACATTTGGGTTCCATGTGTGCAAAAAACGGCACTTGTGTTGACAACTGTTTGCACCCAGTTCCTACAATATACATAAAGGTTCATCACAGACTCCCAGGTTTTGAGAAATATTTCAGCATTCTTCCTGCCTTCATTTACCAACCTGCAAAGTATTGTTACTAATAGAGCCTGTTTTTATTAGTGGTGATTAATATATCTTGAGTAGAATATTGTGCTCATTACCATTTCTAAGCATTCTGTACAAGTCTAATTTTATATTTCAAATGGTTGAAAAGA
Source organism: Corapipo altera (assembly GCF_003945725.1). Taxonomy (NCBI): domain Eukaryota; kingdom Metazoa; phylum Chordata; class Aves; order Passeriformes; family Pipridae; genus Corapipo; species Corapipo altera. Next base: position 8,232,361 of record NW_020884897.1, on the reverse strand, counting down.
AAAAGAAGTAATATAATGAAAAAGCATGCTTCCTAATTTTGAAAAATGCATGTGATATTATTGCAAGAGCCATTTGATGTCTTTTCCAGGATGATGAGAATCTGCATTTCCTTGACTCTTGTCCATTTTCATACAGCTTTTCATAGGAACTCGTTCTGCCAGAGTTGAAGAATCTTTAGAAAGGTTATTTGATGGTGTGTAGTACTTTCAGAGGGGCCTAGGGCTGGAATATTAAAGGCATTCTCTATATACCATTAATATTCCAACACTGCATTTGGCAACATTTTGATTCTGAAGAGAGTGCATGAGTTCAAGGTCAGAGAGATTGACTTGTGCTGTTCATTATAACCAATTATTGTGTGACAAATGAGTTTGAGATCAGGCTGAAAATTCTGTGAGAAAAATCAATAGTTCTAATCAGGGCCTTTCAGGTCATTTACCACCCTACCTTTTGTTACTTTGTCAGAAAAGAGCAAGATAAAACCTGTGTGACAGTGGGTTGCCTCTGTATTGTTACCTTCTATTTGAAACATATTTTGATATCTTGAATTATATTAATAGTTTAATTGGTTTTGGAAACTTTTAAATTAGTTCCAATTTGTCAAACTTTTTTGTATTATTTTTTTTTTTAGTATTCTGATCAGATTTGTCAAGTGGTATTAAAGCTTTTCTGTCTAGGAAGTAGTATATCTAAGTCCTAAACCAGATTTGAGCTGTTTGTCTGTAATGAATAGCAAATAAACCTTAGCAGCAGATGCACTCCACTAATAGCCTTGGTTTGGTATCAGGGATAATTTAAAAAGCTCTTTGGAGTTACAGCTCTACAACATCTGAAACAACAATTTAATGTTTTTTTGACCAAGCTGAGTATTCTGTTTAGAATTTTATAAATTCATTTGCATTTTCCTTTGTAGTATCCAGACGAAGATGAAGAAACCAGGTTGTATCGTTTGAAGATAGAAGAGCAGAAGCGTCTAAGAGAAGAAATTCTGAAGCAGAAGGAGCTGAGACGGCAGCAGCAGGCTGGTGCCAGAAAGAGAGAACTGCTGGAAAGACTTGCACAGCAGCAGCAGCAGCAGCCTTCCACACAGCAGTCCTACATGCAGCACGAGGATGACTCCTCCGAGTTCTCCACCAACGGCAGCCCCTACATACCCCACTCCGGCTTGCACACCAGGCACAACGTGAAAAACAGACTCCTTGTTAGAAAGCAAGACACGGTAGTTCCAAATATCCAACCCAAACCCACAGATTTCCTCCAGAGTGGAGTGGGGGATGTGCAGTATCAAGGACAGCAGATGAAGCCAGTGAAGCAGCTGAGGCAGACTAGGACAGTTCCTCCGAGTCAGCCTCAGGCGCCGCAGAAAGTGTTACAGACAAAACCTGCTGCAGCGTCGCTGCCCGCGACACAGACGGCTCGAGTGGCTTCGGTACCAGCCAGGCCCCAGGAGCAGAAACCGGGTGTGAAAAGGACTGTCATGCAGCGGACAAACAGTGGTAGTGATGGGCCTCATGTCGGCAGCAAAGTCAGGGTGATTAAGTTGTCAGGAGGGGTAAGTTTCCAAGGCTCATCTCATATGTGTGTCTTGTCATGGTTTGTTTTTGTGTGTTTGATTCTGTGTAATCCCAAAATAAAAAGTGGGCCTAAGGTGATGGGAGAAGTAACAGGTTTAGCATACCTAATAGTCCTTATATTATATTTTCAGAACTGTAATTTATTAGCAGTTATTAAAAAATTAATGTTTCCTGTAACACTTTACTGCCAGGCAGTTACCACTGAAATCACATTGAAATAATTGAAATAATACTCCTTTCTATTAAGTTGTAATTTGAGTCTGAAAGACTGCTCAACTGAGCTCTTTTTGCTTAGGGTTGATAGGTCAGTCTGATAATTGCTCAGAGAAAAGGATTTGGGTGGCTGTATTTAATTAACATTTGGTTTAAAAACTAGGACCTGCTTATTTGGTAGGTGAAACCACCTAAATTAGTTGTGTGCAGATGTTGGTGTTAGTGTGGTTTCTGTACTCAAGGGAGGATTGTTTTTACTTTCTTGGGAAGCGTGTTGTGAAACCAGTTTAATCAGTATGTTGGAGGGGGATGTTTTCTGTTACAGGTTGGGTTTAAAATGTTACCATTTCACTTCTGCATCTAAATGAGATTTCCTTATCTTTTGATGAGGGGTCTATTATCTGCAGTGTGTCCCTTGAGCACTGGTGTCGTGGAAGACTCACAATGCTGGTCGTGAGGGCAGTGTGCGTATTTAAGATCTGGGGTTTTGGTTAGAAAGTCTTGACCGAATTTCTTCTGTCATAATGAAAAGAGAAATTAGTTTGTTAGGGCTCTAAATAAACTGTGTTGAGGGGACATAGTGAGATCATATTATCAGTGTGTGAGGTCTGTCCTCAGGTTTCTGCTGAGGAGAAAAGCAGGATCTGATATAGCACATTGGAGGGTTTTTTTTTCTGGAAGAATGCTTCTTACATTATTCAGAGCATTAATTAGGCAAACTTGCATAACTGTAATCTGTAATGAAGCAAGCAGTGTGTTAACAGGGACTGAACAAGGCCTTGGAGGCTAAGGCTTTACATTTAGAAACAGAGAGAAAGTTGAAATGCTGAAGTCTTAACTAATTTTTGTAAATGTTTCTCTACAGCTCATAAAACTTAAATGTGCTTAAAATGGTGAATTGCGTAATGACTGTGAGGTCTTTCAAAATATTAACATACAGGGCCTTATTGGCTACAGAGACATCCCGCACGTCAGGTTGTTGTCAGCTCTAATTCCTCAGAGGTGGCGACTTAAGTACAGAGGAATAAAGTGTGAGAAGCTGAAAGAAATTGATTCTGTTGAGCTAAAAATATTTATATATAAGTATGTCTGCAGAAATCCCAGTGGCCTGCAAGAGGTATGACAGGTTTGTGTGTCATGAATAATTGAATAAAGCAGTCATGCACGATTTCTTTTATTATGTGGTGAAACAAAACAATGCCAGTCACAACTGTATACAGCTCTTCATAACAAATGGTTATCAGTCTCCACAGCAGCATTCACAATGAAATAGTTATTATCACAGTGCTCTGTTTTAGAAGACCATAAATGTTTCAGATAAGTCTTACAGTAAGCAATAGCAATTAGCTTCATTAAATGTATGTGTAACCCCTCTGTGCACAGAAGCAGATTTTCTCTGTCCTTCTTAACTTTCAGTACTGAGGTTTTAGCAAGGTGAACCAGGTTCTTTACATGTAGCCTTTGTTAGTTTTCGTATTGCCATGGACATTTTAAGTTTCCTTAACTGTGTGAGAATAAGAGCAAGCATTGCAGTTAGCTGTTAACACTGATCAAGATAGTTGATTAATTTTTAATCAGTTAGTGACAAGCCGAATCTGTGACTTTGTTTCTTTGACTACACAAGGAAAAAAAAATAAATTGAGCAGCAGGGCAGGGCAGCCAATCTTCTTATCCATTTCTGACAGGATTTAAAAGAATAGTTACAAGCTGCTTGGACTCTGAATACTGTCATGATCACAGATCATAGTTAGTTACCACTGCTAATGTTTAATCCGGCTACATGCTTTTATTTATTTTCACAACTTTTGCCTGAGTGCTATATATAAAGCAAAAGCCAAATCTCATTTTTCTGAGCCATTCTCTTAAGCATGTGTTAGTGCTTCCTCCAGTTCCCTGCCTTTGGCCAAAGGGATGCCTGGTGTCTCTTACCTGTGTGCACTGACTCAATCCTGCAGCTAAGCAGCCCTGCCCTTGCTCTCCATCTAATCCCTTTCTTCTTTCTTGAGCTCTTTTGTGCAGAGATGTTTTGAATACCCTTGTATGAGTGAGGTGACTCATGAGTAGACACGATGCAGGTTCCCTTTTGAATCTCATTGGATTCATTTTGGTAGAGACTTGGCAAGTCCTGTCTCTTCCATCCTGCCAGCCATGGACAGCACCATAGGAGAGCTCTCAGTTGAGGAAGCTGATCTAATGCAGACCTGTACTAACTCTGTCTAGACCAAATTGACCTAAACTAGAAACTGGTAGCAGGGACTGTTATTAATTTAGTAGGACCATCTGTAGAACCAGGATTAAATGGTTTTGTGTTGCTGGTGATGTTTTTTTGTTTAACAGTTAAGGAGTGTGCCGTATTGGTGAGATCTGTGGTGTACAAATACTGTCAGAAGAGAATGGTTTCTTTCTTGAGAACAGTGTCCTTACCAGACTGAGTTTCTGTCTATTTGTGTTGCTGGGCACAGCAGTACTACAGAGATCTCTGACCTTCAGGTAGAAATATCCCTCAGTTCCTAGAAGGTAAAATGGCCTTTTATCTGTTTCCACAATAGTCTCTTGTGAGAGGATTTTACTTCTGGAATTGTAAGAGTTACTAATTAAATTCCAAGAATATTATAACTTGTCTGGTTTACCTGATATGTAAGATGCCTTAATTTATAGCTTCTTATACTTTGGGAAAAAAAGTAGAAAATTATTCAGCATTTCTTGATGTCAGACTCTGTGTATCAAGGTGGCACGTTTGGTACTGTCAGTAATGATTTTGTCTGTTGATGCTTTTTTTCTTTGTTTAAACAAATCTTACCCTTCTCCTTCCTCCCAATACTGATTTGCCCATCCCTTTCTAATACTCATATAATTTATGCAGGAATGGCAGTACAATGAATAGTTTTTCATTTTAATTTTTTAAGTGTTATGTTCCTGGAAAGTGAGGCAGTGTTTAGCGTATGAACTTTGATTCTTTTGGGGTTTTGGGGCTTTTTGGGGTCAGTTTTCTTTTTCCCCATGAAGACCCAAATATCTTTTGATAGATCCAGTGTGTTTTGTTTTGTGTGGCATTTCCTCAGAGATTTCCTTTTCAGATATAGGAGTCCAATGTATTTGCTGAGTATTGATACTGGTATATTTTACTACTAAAACATCTGAGATTTGCTTGGCTTGCTGAGGAGCCTGAGGTCAGTCCTAAAGAATCACAGGAACTATTAGATTGGGAAAGACCTCTGAGATCAGTGAGTCCAACCTGTGACCCAACACCACCATGTCAACCAGACCATGCCACTGAGTGCCATGTCCAGTCTTGTCTTAAAACACTTCCAGGAACGGTGATTCCATCACCACCCTGGGCAGCACTTTCCAATGTCTAATCACCCTTTCTGTAAAGAAATTTCTCCTAATAGCCAACCTGAACCTCCCTTGGCACAACTTAACACTGTGTCCTCTTGTCCTATCGCTGGATAGGCAGTGTCCTGTCACTGCCTGGGAGAAGAGACCGACCCCCAGCTGGCTACAACCTCCTTTTGGGTTGTTATGGAGAGTGATGAGGTCTCCCCTGAGCCTCCTCTTCTCCAGGCTAAACACCCTCAGCTCCTTCTGCTGTTCATCATGGGACTTGCACTTCAGACCCTTCACCAGCCTCTCTGCCCTTTTCTGGACCTACTCCAGCACGTCAATGTCCTTCTTGAAGTGAGGGACCCAGAACTGGACACAGTACTTGAAGTGTGGCCTCCCCAGGGCTGAGTACAAGAGGAGAATCACTTCCCTGGTCCTACTGACCACACTATTTCTGAGGCACTTGTAGGGTACATATAAGAATAAGGTCAGTGAGACTGTAGAGTGTAGAAAAGAAACACCCCAATCATGTCAAAATGTCATCATAAAATTATAGAAAATAAGGGTGAAAAGACTAGAAATAATGTACTGTCTTGAAGGGGAGATGAACTCTGTAGTATTCCTGACAGACTTGTCCAGCCTTTTTCTGAGATCTCGTTATTGTAGATTTCTTAGGCCTTCTATTCCAGTATCAAACCTGTACATTTAAGAGAATTTTCTTAGTGACCAAACTACATTTTCTTGCTGTAATTTTGAATCTGTGACTACTTGTATTATGCCTGAAGAGAGATGGGAAAGAATTTATATCTCTTTGTGTCTGTCTCTATTTTTCAAGATCTCTTAACTGTTTCTGGGCACTGATATCCTTCACTCTCTCTTGATGAGTCATGTTTTCTAACACCTTGACTGTGGTGGTCTTTGGGCTCTCTGTGGTCAGTCTGTTGGTAAATAGTTCTAGTACCAAATGCAGTTGAATTCTTTAAGACCATGTATTCAGAGTGGTTTTAGTCATGGAAGAACAGGTTTGTACCAACTGCAACCTTAGATATCTTAAGATCGTATGAAATATGTGCTGAGCATTACTTCCGTTTAGTTGGAGATTCTATAGGAAATTAGAGTATCTTAAAATCTCTATATCATTTGGTCATCTTATGTTGTTGTTGGATGATTTCTCTCTAGCCAGAAAACAAGCTGCCATGCTCAGAGATGTGTGTCCCAAAGACCTGAAAATGCTGGTTTTTACGCTGCACCAAGAACACACCAGTCTTTGTGGAAGGCTGCACAATGAATTTTTTTCATAAATACATATATAGATATAAATACATAAAAAACTCGATGTTCCCTGTTGCATTAGAAGCAGTATCTTATTTGTCATCCTAATTTCCTGAAAACCTGAAATGCTTCATACAAAAAGCTTGAAAAAAGGGTTGGCAAGTTCTTTTGTTTGAAAAGCCTGTCACAAAAAATGTTGGATTGCAAAAATGAAATGGAAGATGGACAACTTTGTTCATATTTCAAGTAACTGAGAAGTGTGAGATGAATGTGGAGTTCTAAGTATGGAAAAAGAGATGATTCTTGTTTGATAATGTAACCTTGTCAATCAAGTTTGCTTGATGTTTGTACTTGTTTCTACTTGCATGTGTATGTTCAAATTTAATTAAAAATATTTGACTTGAAAGCTCTATAGCGCCTTTCATCTAAATATGTCAGGAACTGCAAACACCAAGAATTTTGGCCTTTACGTGAAAAGTTCTTGAGGGAACCCTTTACCGAGCCCTGGATACAGGAACTCTTGCTCTATATGGTCCATAATTTTTTAAGAAGTGGGAGAGTGGCACTGCAGTTTATTTGTATCCCACTGTTTGAAGGAAGCACTGTTTGAAGTGGAATAAGGGAGCTGCAGAAGCCATGGTGTTTGAATCCCCAGGTACCATGTCAAAATGGGCAAGACCTTTGAAGCAGCACTAGTGTAAATGCTGTTGAAAAAGGACTCTGCCTGCCACAACCTGCAAGAGTTTGCTGTGGAAATACTTCACAAATGGACATTAATTTCTTAATTGTAAGAAAGTCTTGGAGCAAGTCCGGAGGAGGCCATGAAGTTGATAAGGGGGCTGGAGCACTTAACCTATGAAGACAGACTGAGAAAGTTGGGGCAGTTCAGCCTGGAGAGGAGAAGAGACTTGGGGAGACCTTAGAGCACCTTCCAGTACCTAAAGGGGGCTGCAAGAGAGCTGGTGAGGGACTTTGGACAAGGGCATGGAGAGATAGGACAAAGGGAAATGGCTTAAAACTGAAGAAGGGTGGATTTATATTAGATATTAGAAAGAAAGTCTTTTCCTGTGGGAGTGGTAAGGCACTGAAACAGGTTATCCAGAGAAGCTTTGGATGCCTCGTGCCTGGAAGTATTTGAGGCCAGATTGGATGGGGCTTGGAGCAAGCTGCTCTAGTGGAAGGTGTTTGTGCCCATGGCAGGGGGGGGTCAGTATTCTGATTATGAAAAATGTGTAGTATTTTCACAGAAAAATTTCTTTTTTGAAAACAAGCAATAAACCCTGTCCTCCCAGACCTCCAGTGAGGATGGTCCCTGTAGAGACAGACTATTTCATGGCTTGGGGGTTAGGAGGTAGGCTGTGCTGAACTGTTTGGGGCATATTTGGTTACTGGAAAAGTGAAATACAAGGGCACATGTGGACACACATAGCAACTAGAGGGACTTAAGGTGACAACCAAACTAGACGCAGGTAAAACTTTCTATGGGTTTCTAATAAAATCCTCAGAAAGATGAAGAGATACTTACCTAAATTGAATTTACTTCACTGTGGATAATTTGGATCTAGCGTGCAATAAAGTTTTGCCTTTGTAAATTGCAGAACAGGTTTCTCCCTTTCCTCAGGAGACTTTTAAATTGTATGTTGAAGAAGAGTGCTGCTTCCTCCTGAACACCCCGAAAGCACAGCGTTTGATGTTGCTTGTCACTCTTGTTAAGTCTCAAAGGAGAATTTTTCTGCCATCATAAATGTTATACTGCAAAATTCATATTGATACAGTGTTGGTGTTATAGAGTATCTTGTAGCCCAGTTTCCTTCTAAAGATAGCTGTGACACCGCTAAACTGCATTACAAAGAGAAAGAGCCAGTTTTCATATAAAAATACAGTCTCTTGGGAGGTAAGCTTGCAGATTTGTACAGTTTAATATTTTGAGAAGCTGCAAGTCCCTTTGTTAAAAGGTATTTTGGGTTGGACAACTTGGAATAGACCTTTAGTACAGAGGTTTGGCTCTTGAGTCAGGAGACACTTGACACCGTGTTTGGGGAAGGAGGTAATGGGAGTTGTCTCTGTCAAGACTACACTGGGATCTTAAGGCAGCACAGAAGAGGGATTTGACTTGCCATTAGTTTTAAGTTTCAAGGAACATGAACCAGAAAGACCAGACATGACGTGAGAAGGGAAGCTGTAGTTGTTCTGGTTTCTGACATCCAGTACTGGCTTTCTATGCTACAGCTGGTGTCCAGCTGGGAAGTGCTCCTTCAGGAGCTTTGGCCCATCAGAAGTTTTGAATTGCTGATATTTTCCAACAGGAGCTTTTTCTCTTGGTGATTCTCTGTGTCCAGTCTTTGTTAAAATTCCCTGTACAAAAAATATCCCAGACTGGCAACCGAAAAGTGAACCAGGAAAGTTTACTCTAAACATTGTGTATCTATATTATGTGTTTTGTGAAGAGCATGTAAAAATGAAGGTATCGTCAGAGAGTATTGTACATATGTATTCCAGAACCTTGACTTTGCTGTAGCTTTGACACAATTTTTTTTTTTTTTCATAATGAGCTGGTGGGTGGTTGTACTAAAAAACACATAGTCATGATTCAACACTGATCAACTCTGTTTCTGTCACTCCTGGTGAAACTTCATGCAGCCGTGGGTATGACTGGGATTCTCTTTGGCCAGTCCTTCTCCCTGCCTTAGTTCTCCTCTCAGGCAGATGAGGAGACACTTCAGTTTAGAACTGTGTTAGTACATAGGATTAAATGGAATTAGCTGCTTTTTCTACGAAACGTTTTCTTCTTGCTGTTCTGATTCTTCATACACCATTAGGCACAAAAGATACTCATCATGGCTCACTGAAGCAGCGTAGCAGTGTCTTTTTAGCACAGGAGGGGAACTGTTTCTGCATTTTATTTATTTATTTATTGCATAGTCTAGTTGCTCTTGTTTGAATTAAGTTTGCCCCATGCAAACATTTTACGCTAGGAACAATAATCCATAATTTGCTGACCAGCACTAGAACTGTCTTTTCTGGTGTGAGCTGGGAATGCTTTGGTTCTTTTATCAGTTTTGTAGTCTGATGTAGCTTATTTCTGTGTGTACTTTGAGTCAAAACTAGACCATTAGTATATCTTAAACTAGTTGTTAATGGTGAGTTGTCTACTGATAGTGTATTGTACCCTGGTGGGAGAGCAGCTTTCTTAAGTATTGCTATTCTTGAACTTGGGGGAGGGGAAAAAAAGACTTTTAAAGGTCTTATAAGGCTTGTAAAAAAAAAAAAGGTCTCCAGGTGTTTCTCATTGGCACTTGACAGATTGAAAACAGATCGTCAACTGTTCAGAAACAGTGCTTGGTCATGTCACTGGGTTGTGGGATATTTGGCAAGTGATTAGGCTTCCTATTCCCAGGTCCCCAGTCTGTCAACCAGGTGTATGAAAGTGGTAAAGCATTTGGAGCACCAGTCACAGAGAAAAAGCTCTTTATTAGGGGTTTGCCTTTAATACACATTTCTCATAATTGTAGTGAGAAAATACTCATATATATTAGATGAAAGTCAGTCTTGTTCTACATAGTTTTTACTTTACTGTTTCTTTCTCTTGGTTACATGGGGATCACAGCTGTCTGTGTAGACGTCTGTCTTTTTTAATACAGTCAGTCACAGTATCAGTAAAATACAAGTTTACATATGAAAACCTATGTAGCTGATGAACAGTCATTTCTCTAGTCCTTAAAGTGAAGATGAATTTAATAGCCTAAAGGATGCTTCGCTTCCCCAACTTACTGTGATACTGTAAAGGCACTAATTTCTAGAAATATTGACTTAAACTGGTAACAGATATGGGGTTTCTCCTTTCTTACAAGAAATCAATTATGGCACATTTTTGGACTGAGATTTCCCTGCAAGATTTAGGTCTTCATCATGCTACAGAGAATTTGATTTATAATGCATCTAAGAAAAGATGACAACATTTTGCTTCTGTGTGTTATTTTCACACAAATCAACCAGAGTTTATTCCCTCTAAGTGCCTTATCCAGCATGCGCATCCCTTTACTACTGGATGATTTTGAATTAGCTTTACAAAGATTACATGGATAGACACAGCATTGTCGTGGTTAATAGAAACCTGTGCAGTGAGGTCTGTGGGCTGCAAGATCACTAACAGTGCCAATGACAGTGAAGTATGGCCTTATCGAAAGGAGAATTCATAAGAGGCTGCCCTGGGACACTGCACCACTGTCCTTCTGTGTATCCTGACAATGTTATCTGTCCTCTCAGTACGGAGTATCAAATGTCTGTCACGAGTACAGAAATTAATTTAATGTCACCTGAAGACATGCAATTAATCTTTTAGAGGTTTTCATAATACCTTTACAGAAAGAGTTGCCAGTTTGGCGGATTTGGATTTTGGGGTTTAGCAGAAGATAAGGAAAATTAATTTTTCATCAGGGTTAATACAAGCTAGCAGGGCCACAAAGGCTGAGAAAAATGGTTTGGGAATTTGTCAAGTGTTGTCACTCTAGAATAATGCTGCTTAACGTCTGATAGGTGTAATCAAGAGTTGAGATTTCTATAGAGGAGGATTAATCAATTTGCTCACTACAGAATGCAAGTTGGTGATACCATTCCTTCATGGGGTTTAAGAATGAAAATAAGATTTGATCTGTCAAATTGCAAGCAACTCTGACAGTATCAATAGGCATTTTTATCAGTACATTTTAAAGCATTTGTTATAAATAAATTTGTCCTGCTAATGTTGGTGGCAAATAAACTTCATCTTCATCATAAAACTGTCATAATGATTGTGATAGAGTGGAGGGCTTCAGCCTGCTAAATTTAAGCAGTCCCTCATAAAATTCTGTTTATAGAATTTGTGATCTCATATTTGACAGAACTCTATGTTTCTCAAAACACAACATTGACTGTAGATAGATATGTATAGTGAGAGACTGTTGAAAAACAGCCTCAGGGAATCAATTCTAAAATTCTTGGTCATTGAATGGCATCATTTTTTCTTTTTTAGTCCAATTTCAGAAGGTCAAACTGTGCAAACTTTTACACAGTAGAAGTTTGAAAAACATTGACATGTAGATCAAATCCATCTGCCTCCATCTTTTGAGATTTTTTTATTTACACACAGTATTTGAAATTAACTTGTTTTGGCACTGCTAACAATCTTGCTGAATACGTTTTATACTTTCCCATGAACAGAACTCCTGCAACTTGAAAAAAAGGCATTTTCATTCCTCCAGAATTAACTAAATAATGGTAAAGTTTCATTCAGGAAAACTCTTTCCTGGCTGTATAGTAGATGATCCCTGTGGGTCCCTTCCAACTTGGCATATTCTGTGAAGGCAGACCTTTTGTAAAACTTGGAAATTTAGAGCTTGAAGGTCAGAATGATTTATAATATAGAAAGTAAGGAGTAGACAATAAAAAAAAAAATTCTTCCTTTATTGGTTTGTAGACGAAGAATGGAAATTCACTTTTATGCAGAAGACTTCAGAGGAAATTTAAACTATAAAATCAGAGCTTGTATCCATCAGTCCCAGGTATCTGTGATGGACTATGGTATTCTACCTGGTTTCAGCACTTTGTGCATCAAATTATATGAGACAGGCCATGATGATGAATAGATGCATCTCTGAAAAATTTAGTGCTGCCCTGTACATCACAAAATACTAATGGAAAGAAATCAGATAAAAATATATTTTGACATGAAAAGGCTTAAAATTTTAATACCTCCTTCTGTTGCTGTATATTTAAATGTGGGGAGGGCACATTTAAGCTGATGAAAAATTAACAATACAGAAATTGTCTTTAGGAAAAGCAAAAGTTGATTTCAGACGAGCTAGAACTGAGACATTTTAAGCAGAAGAGTTGCTAGCAATTTAGCTTCTGTGATTTAGGTGTTGTTTGGGGCAGGTGCTGCAATACAGCTGCAGTGGACTTACCTGCTTGCCTGTAGCTTTGCTGTGTTGGTGCCAGCTCACTGTGTAGCTCATGAGTGAACATCAGGAGTCAGCATATGTAGAGTCATCATTACAATTGTATGTCCTTTCCTCTAAAATGTTAGTGTTCCGTGAGCATGTGACCTGTCAGTAATGCTCTGAGGTTTTGTAGCTTTAAGTCCAGATGTTAAAAGCTCTTTGCAGGTGTTTTGCTTGACTTGGTTTGTCATTGATGTGTCTGAAGAAGCCACTGGTTGTCTTGTGTCAAAGGTTAAAGGATGATGGTGGTGGTGAGTCTGATTTGCCACTACATGGTATTGCAGAGGTTGCTCATTTTGGCTCAGTGCTTGTCCTTGTACTGTCACATCTTTAACCAGTGAAAAAGGAATTGCTGCTAAAATACATCTTCCAAGGCTGTGTCATTTTGCTAATTAGGCACGTGTCACCTGGCAGTCACATTTGATTTTTATTTTCTTAAGAAAACCACCAGGTTTTGTCTTCTGTTGAGGCCAGGCTGCCTGCAACAGAAAATAATATCTTGCTGATTTGGAGGGAGCTCTATTAGTCCTTGAGCACCAAGTGGCCCTCTTGAAAAGCAGTGCTGCAGTTTCATCTCTGTTTCCCATCCTCAAGTCATCTCAAAACCACTAAATATTCAGAGCAGTAGTATAAAGAAAGGGGTTGATCCAGTTGCCTTTCCTTCCTTCTTGTTGCAGGAACAAGCAGATCTCGTTCCAATTTCTTTCTTTATTGTTTTGTGTAAGTTTTTCTTATTTCTGAAATACATTAATTCATTAAAAAGCTCGGAGATCTTTCTACCTTTTCAGGCTTTTGCAGGAGCATCATGTCAACAGTGAAACCCAGAGGTGGCATTTGGGACCCCAGCAGGGAACAAACCCCATCAGATTTTTTATCAGTGCGAACCAGTTGTGTGCTGATACCTTTGACTCTGTTACACAGTTCTGTGTTTTAGTTTTATTTGGTGATAATTGAGCTTGGTAGTTAAATATTGGGTGGTTGTTGGCTGTCCTAGACTTTTATGTGAAATGATTGTTTGCTTTTGAAGTTTCAGTAATGAGCATGTTCAGTGTGTTTTGTACCTGAGGGCTTTGCTCTCAGATGCTCTCCCAATGTGCTGGGATCACTTTTTGGTTTGGAAAGAAATGGTTGCAAATATTTATGGTTTTCACAGCAGGCATTTAGCAGAGATTAGATTTTTAACTCCCAGCTATAGTGTTTAAATTCCTCCTAGAATTTTTTATTCCTTTTAGTTTCATCATCTTGCAGCTGCTGTAGAGTTGAATAAAAGAAATTATCTGATCAGGGCATAGAGCTTATGGTGATGCTGATATTGAAACTAATACTAAAATGAGGAGGATTTAATGCTGGTTTCCTGGTAAGGTTTTGTGTATATGTTTGGATTTTTCAAGAGGGCTCTTGCTTTTATGTTTTTGAATAGTAATTGAAGAGAAACTCAGAAGGGAAAGCTTTATAATTTCTCACTAGTCACTGCTGTCCAAGGTTTGTATACAAAATGTTCTGTGAAGACGTGGAGCTATCCAGTTCAGCAGAGAAAAACACCCTGTATTTCATTCGAGGTGGGAAAGATGTGCAGATTTCTATGGCTTTCTCACTTTGGACACTATGGACAAAAGCCAGGACAAGGTTCAGGATTTTCCCTATGGCGGACTGTGCTTTTGAAGTGTAGATGGTGCAAGGAGCTGTGAGGCTCATTTGTCTGGGATTTATGTAGTTGAATTCTTGAGGTGTTGTAGCCTTCATGTACTTTTTAATACAGAGACCTTGATTTAGGGGTGTGAATTGTGAAGTAGTGAACTTGAAAACATGAGACCGTGGTATGTACCACTTGTACCAGATTATTTCTTACGAAATGATAGTGAAGGGACTTAGTAACTAGTGCCTTTTAGTAAGTGTTTCTTTTGCTTTTATTTAGTACTGAGAGGTAAAGATTTGTATTGTCAATGAAGATAATCTTTTTATTAGGCTATAAATCTGTTCCTTCTGCACCCCCGTATTTTGTCTCCTTATCCACAAGAAATGTGCCAGTATGAAGTCCTCTGGTTTGTGATGTGTGTTACAGATGCAAAGTAGATTTGGCTTGTGAATAGTTAAGGAAGGGGGAAAAAACCCTGTGTAAGTAAAGATGCTTTCATAATATTTTACTTTTTTTCACTAGATATGCCTTTTATTTGAGAGCTTTTACAGGGTTACCAGGAGTTGGTTTGGGACTTAGGCAAAGCCTTCACCCTGTAGATAAAATGTTCACTAGTATTTGAGTTCTAAAGTTGGAGTCCAGTCAAGGATAGATACTGCTGTTGAACCCATGCAATAGTATGATGCACTTTACAGATGCAAAAGTACCTGATGTTTTGTCAGGCTCTGCTGTCTCTTGCTCCATTAATTGTTTTTCAGTGATTGATCTGATCTGGGCAGCCAGACACAAAGAATCACCTGCTTGTAGAAGAAACTGAACTGTTTGGGTAGAGGCAGTGGAAGGGAATAATTTCAGCGCTTTCAGCTTTTGCTGTTAATGTGCTTGATTGCACTGAGAGATTTAACAAAGAGCTACACTGGATGAGAGAAGCACTGAGATGGTGTTTCACTGTGCTTGTGATTATAAATATAATAAGAAGTTTATGAGACAAATTAAAAAAAAACCAAAACAACCCTTCAGGAACTGTTCCTAGTACAGTGTTTGAGGAAGGAGACTGCTTACAAAGCTGCTGGTATAGAAGTTGGTAGAATGAGTATGGACTTCAAAATAAATACCAGTTTTTAACTGAAGAGAGGTTGGAGTTTTAAAGATGAGCAGAGTATTTGCCCGATTCTTCCAGCATTCACAGTTCTTTGCTCCTTCTTCTGCAATATGTATGTCTCTATTTAAAAAAGAAAAAAGTAATAAATAACACACACCATAGTTCCTCCCTGGGAGGAAGAATGATTTGGAAAGAAAAGTGAAAACATCTTGCCACTTTGTATACGAAAAGACATTATTGAACGTTATAATAAAGTCCAAACAAAGTAAACTGTTCTTCAGATACCATGGATTTATTTTAGGCTGAAGTGCAATTTCCAGGCTGAGCCCTTACACGTGCCTGCCATGGCCACCGGTTTGCTTTAGCAGGCAAAGCCCCGGATACTCTCTGAGTGAGCTGGATGTGGCAGGAGGCTGCTCAGGGTGAGGGTGTGCAGTGCCTGGACACTGAGCCGCTGTTGTGTTGTTGATTTCAGCAGGGGGGAGAGGATGCTGGCTTTTTTCACCCAGAGGGCCAGACCCAGCGGCCTCAACAACCCCCGGAGCCCAAACAGCAGCCAGTGCGGAAGGTCACTTTGACAAAGGGAATGCAGCAGCACCAACAGCAGCAGCAGGCACAGATCCATTCACCAGCTCCTCAAGGAGTCAAAAACATCCAGGGAATCCATCAACCTAAAAAGGTGATTTTTAGATGCATATTGCTGTGGAAGTTTCACTGTGTAGCTGTGTTGCTCTATTAATAACTAGCATTCTGTTTGTCAATTGGTGGTGCAGGGCTGCATGACCCAGGAGATGCATAATTGCATATAAAGCTTTTAATCTGGAGAGACTTGTTTGTACCCAGCACAGACTGGCGATGCCTGCAGGTTTCTTCATCTGCTGACGTTCTGGCCAGCACAGCACTCCCTGGGGAAATACATGTGTCCTGAGATAGCTACAGTAGGAGGTGGTATGCAACATACTTTCAGGCTTTAAAACCAAGAGGTTTTTTTGAAGTCATGTTTAAGCTTTTATTCTGGCTGTTTCCTGCATATGTAGGGAGCACACAGCGACTATTTCAGGATGCTCTTTGCTGAATCCCTGAAGTTGGTGTCACTCAAAATACTTGGTGATCTCGTAACTTGATGTTTTGCACTGATTGTGCACTGGGAGGAGGCAGGGAAGGGTCAGGGCAGCAGCAGCATGTGCCTTCTCTGCATTTGCAAGCTGGCACATGCCTTGAACATAGCTGGTATTTTGGGCCTTTAGTTCTTGGTTTTGAACTGTTGGCCATAATCTTCCTGCTTCCTGTAAGGATAAAGTTTCCTTGCTGATGCAGGAGAATGTGAAAAGTTGTTACCCTTCATAGGCTTTCCAAGTGGGAAACTGTGTTGTGTTGACCCAGTGTTAAATGTTAACTCTGTGTAATGTTTGTTACTCTTGTTTCATTGTTATTTTTCCTCTCTCCAACTGTTCAATATTTAATTTGCAAGAATTAAATCCATACATTTCCTACTCCAGAGTATGCTGTGGTGCCAGATCCTACAGGATTGGGGGGAGGGAAGCTTTGGAAAAAGTTGTTTTATTTAGCCATTTCTCCATTCTTAGAACAGACCAAGAGTTAGTAGCAGTACAGACTGGAGGTGCTTGAAGCAGTTTGCTGGTCTTGTGAGTACATTAAATTTACCTGTGGGTTGAGAAGAGAAAAAGGAGAGGGATCAACTTGTTTTTGTTGTCCAGACTCAAAATATGGGAGCTGAACACATGCTGCTGATGTGATCAGTGCTGAAAACTAGGTTATATGCTTTTGTCCGAGATCTTCCACTGCTTAGTTGATCAGTCTGAGCTAGGTCTGAGGCTTTTAGCCTGAATGCAATATATATAACTCCATATATTTGCTGCCCTTCTAAAAGAGGTTTGTATAAGCAGTGGATGAATATGTTAATAAGTGGCCTTTCAAATCAGCGAACAGCAACAAACTGTTTAAAATCAGTGTGTACTTTAATCAAGTCTTTAAGTAAATCGCCAACTTTTGTATCATCTGTCAAATGCAGTAAGCAGAATCACTAGGTAAGTAAATCAAAATACTGTTACTTTTGTTGTTGGCAGGTCATTATGCACGGCAGAGGCAGAGGAGTAGCAGGCCAGATGGGCCGAGGACGCTTGATGCCAAATAAACAGAACCTGCGAGTGGTGGAGTGCAAACCTCAGCCCTGTATTGTGTCAGTTGAAGGGCTTTCTTCATCAACTACTGATGTCCAACTGAAAAACCTGCTGATGTCAGTGGGACCCATTCAGGTAGGTCAACCTCGGTTTATCATTTTTGTGCCAAAAGGCTTTCATTCCGGAAAGCTCAATTAATTCCCTGACACTAAATACAATGCGTGTTTATTGGTAATTTATGTTTGAAGGCACCCCCACCCACACACGCTACACCTGGTAGCAAAGACAGGCACGTGATGATATTGCGGCACGGGAGGCACGGGAGGATTTTGCTAACCATCACATTCCTGCTGCAAAATTCTCCTTCATTGTGGAGTTCCTGTGCTATCTGACATTTTCTTAAACAATACAAACCTGCCCATGCTGTGAGGTTTTTAAAGCCAGATGATCATATCAAAGGAAATGTATTTTTGGTTGCTATTTGTGTTTTTATTGTTGGCTTGCACCTACTCTCTGTTTTGACATTTACCTTTTCCTGTCATCGCAGTCCTGGGGTAGAAGCACTTAATGACCACTACCCAGTGGACATTTTATACTGTGTAGCACCATATGCTTTTTCAGATGAAAACACAGTCTTCTTTGGAGCATTTTATTGATCCTTCATTATTTTAGAAGTTTCTCTTTAGTAGGGGCCTGTGAGCAAGGTTATGACACACACACACTGGTGTATCTGCTGTGCAGCTTCTGTTCGTAAACTGCCTCCTGGAACTGATGTGTCAGTTAAATGACTTATGGAAAGCAGGTGGTTTTCAAAGTAGTGAAGGGCTTAGGAGGCCCTGTCTGATTTATTGTTACTACATTTGAAAATATCAGTCAATGAATAATGAAACACAACGATGAGAATTTTATTTCCCAGTTTTGAGTGCTCCTTTTGACAGGATCAACATTTTTCAGACAAATACAATGCATGAATTGGAGCCTGTTCTGTGAGACTTCACTATTAGGGGGATCATCTCTCTGTTTCAAAACACACTGCTCTCCTAAAGATGAATGCTCTGCCTCACTTCTTCCCAATTTAGTAAACAGAATAATGCTGAATTATTTACATCGTCAATTCAGAGAGGTTTAATTTGTTTGGGAAAGCAAAACTACTCTCACAAAATACTTTGTGCCTTCGTGTTCTGTAGTACTCTAGGAAATTAGTCATACAGTTCCAAAGCACATTTATTCAGTGTTTACTCGCTGAATCTTGCATGAGAATATTAGAAGGAGATTAATAGAATCCCTGCAAGGAAATACTCGCAGTAGAGAGAAGTTATTGAGAACATCCTAAAAAATTTATTCGGGACTTGCTTTTTCGTAGCATACTCCAAACTCTGGTCTCTCAATTCAATGTTACAGACCACTTTAGAAAGGTGTATTTATAGGAGAACAAACCATAACTGATTTTCTAGTGGGATTTGATACATACCCGTGCCCTACAGAACTTTCATTCTTGCACCATCATCAACTGTACCTTTGGAAATTATGCTTTCTAAATTATCATCTGTTTTCACCTTATCAGAGATCTGGAAGTAGTACTTGAAAGAGAAGCTTGAATTTAGCTAATGATGCAGAATGATTTTATGCTAAATCTGCAGTCGAATTTCAAGTGTGATGTGAAGAAGGCTAGAAATTTCCTGTCATGTTCGAGACTGAATGATGTTTCACAAGTGTGGATGGTGAGATATGCAGGAGAGAAGTGATCCTTTTGTAGGGAAGAACATGAGACTGGTTCTACCATATACCATATTTAGCTTTAGCTTTGTTTTTTTACGATACAATGAGAAGTGGCACCACAAAAGTGTTAATGCAGCGAATGAGGAAGAGGCAGCAGCAGCTTTCAGTGACTTGGAGGACAAGAACAGAAAACAGAATGATTGAAAACCTGCATTGTTGCTGTTCACAGCAACCATTTTTACACAGATGGTGCTAGATTTTCAAAGAGGTCAACATCCTGAAGTGCATGAGTGGACTTTCTTGTGGCTGTAAGTTAATGTTCTCAGTGTTTGTGCTCAGTGCTGTATGAAATCCCCTGCAACTGGCAATGGTCGGGAGGCTCTGACAGCGAAGGGATACTCTGCTTGGTTATTTCCTCATTCTTCCTTCAAAATGTGTTTCATGTAAGTGACTTTGCAACGAGGAGTGCAGGAGTGAGCTGCTGGAGAGAGCCCCGTAGTGAATGGAAGGGCAGGTCGTGGCCACAACCAGAGAAAAGAGATCTTGGGTAGTGCAGAGCTCTGATCTTCTGAGGTGAAGTGTTGCAGCTTGATGAACTGAAATAGGATTTGGGGAGATGGCTATTGTGCGAAAACAGCAAGGTGAAATTCTAGCTGCTTTTTTAGAAATTAGGCAAGGTGCCCAGGTTTTTAGCTGGTGTTCTGATGGAGCTGAAGAAACAGTAAGAGGAGGGAATGGTGAGTCGGTTGTATCTGACTCAGTCTTTAAGGTGTAGAATATCTTATGTTTAGCTGTTGACTATATTCAGCAAAATTTTACTTGATCAACTGAGCTCTTGAGAGGATTTTTCATTTTACTTGTCTTTGAGGGAAATGCGCTTATTTTTTGCAGTTGTAAAGGAAATTTAAATCTGAATCAGAACTTAAGGAGTTGTTTTCATGCCTGCATCGTATCTTGAAATGACACATGTCAACTGTCCAACACCCAAATCCCTGGTTAAAGGTAAAGATTCACAAACTGTAGGTCATACACTTCTAATGTTTAAACAAGTGTCTTGCTTGAAAGCGATGTCCAAACACAACTCAGAAATCCAAATATCCCATGTATCAGTTTCTGCTGCAGTCAAGACATGACCATGGGAATGCCTGCACTGAGGCATAGCTCCCAGAGAAGGGGAAGAAGTACTTCCCAAGGATCTCTCTGCTCTTTGACAAGAAGAATAGATCATGAGCTCTTGTCCCACCTGGTAGAGGACCTCTGCTTAATCTTCACCTTCCATGCTGGGGCATCTCTAGAGTAAGTGATCCCACACCAGCTCCTGTTTACACATATCCAGATATTTGTTACAGTGTGTTTATCCTGCATGTGTTTTCTTGGTAAGTGAATCCTTACTGGCATAACAGAAAGTTTTAACTTTTTCCACAAATAAGTCTATAATTTATCAATGAAGTGAACGAGGAGGAAGAGATTACTTTCCTTTTCTGGCTACAAAAGTACTGCGTTTTTATTTTTAGCTTTTTCATGTCAGTATCATTTTCAAGGTACAAGTACCACATACAAACCTTGGGAAGGGAAGCTAAAAACTTCCCTTGATTTATAATGTTCAGTGCTCCGAACTTTGCCATCAACTTGCATTGACGTGGTGGTTCTGTGAGTCAGGGTTTGGGTGTAGCATAAGAGAAGATGGAGGAGACTTAGACTTGAAGTTGGAAATTCACCATTTTTCTCTTCCATACTCTAGAAATGAAGAAAATTATCTTTTCCCATATATAACCTTTGAAATACCCTCTACTGCCTAATCACTGAAGACTCTAATTCTTATCCCTGCTTCACTAAAGCTGCTTTGATATTAATATAGGAGAAAAAAATACCATTAATATTCTCAAGACACTGAATAGAAGAAAATCTTTGGGGTTTCAGGAACATGTCTTTCATCATAGCTCCATTTTACAACTCCAAGATGATGAAATTAGCAGAACAAGTGCCTCCTTTCAGTGTACAGTTTGCTGTCAGACTCTTTTTTTGAGAGGGTAAGCTTTCAGAAACAAATAATGTATCTGCAGTAAAACTTGAGTACTGAATCTAAAATAATTACATGTTATAAATAAAGTTATCTATTCCAAAGTGGTGGAAAGTACAGAAGATTTCTGAGCACATCACCAAAATGGAGTCTCCTGAGGGCTGTACTGGAGCAGTGACATTCAGTACATATCCATCCAGAACCATTTGATAAAGCAGATTACTAATAAGTTGCAAAGGTCATGAAAAACAGCGCTTGTATTTTTATTTTTTTTTGTACTCTTGAAACGTTTATACTGTCTAAAGAAGCTCGTGTTCAACTAGTTATTACTGCCTTCAGATGAATTGGCTTTTTTCAAGATGTGGCAGGTAGACTGGACCATTTGCTAGGTCTCCAGATAATTTGACTACTGAAGTATGGTTCTGTGCAGGTGTTTCATCATCATCTTTAGTCATGTTTTCATACATCAAATGGTTGCAAACATAAAACATCAGTGCAGAATCTCAGTATTGCTTTGTGAAGACTTAAGGTAATAAATTCTGATGCTGAAAAAAAAAGAGGAAAAAACTGTATACAAAACATTGTATATCAGAGGTGATGAGAATGTTGGAATTGTTGCTGTACTTGTAGTAGTTTACAAACATGGGGTTTCCTCTGGTTACTTAGCCATTTGTGATCTCAGAAAGGAAAAACAAGTGCAATGCTGATGCGCTTTGCTCTGCTTTCTTAGGGTGACAGTGCTACCTAGTGCTCAGCTGGGGTAAAGGCAGCTCTCTGCACTGACACTGCATTCCAAATTGCTGGATTTGTTTTCAGTTTAAAGAGGTATCAGTGGAAATGGCAAGCACATGTGGATGCACAGACCCAGAACACGAGGGCTCCTGCAGATCAGCAGGGGGGTTCTCCATGAGGCACAGCACACAAGATGCACAGGCTGACGTCGTGACCAGTGTGGTCTTTCTGCCTGAGAAAACATTTTCAGCTGTTGCAGAAGCTGTGGGAGAAGACGTGGGCAGTCCTGCTCCAGCCTTGGGGCTGGGGAAACAGGAGAGCAGTTCTAACAAGAGCCTGTCCAGTTCAGCCTTGCTGTAGGGCAGTATGGGAGCTAGAGATGTCTTTCTCCTCATCTCCTCTTGCATACAGAGATGGAAAGCTGAGCACTTTTAAGGACAGATAGTAGGAAGTCAAAAGTTGCCAAAAAGCAGGAAGGAGGGACAGAAGGTGGGAGAGATCAGTTGTGTCAGCTGAGGATGAAATGGACACATTCTGTCTCAGCCTCTGGTAGTGGCTGGGAAGTGTCACTACCAGGAAAGATGCTTCAGGTGCCAGGAGACTGCGAGGATAATAAAAATGTGTCTGCATCTATTGATGAGAGGGAAGAATAAATAGAATCTGATCGTTCTGTTTAGGAGGATCACACACTGGAGATGATGTTGGTTAGGAAAGTTTACACTTCTTTTGCATAGATGTTATTTAGCAGCTTCACATGGACTGCACTCCTAATGCCAAACTCGCCGATGGACTGAATGTGTAGTCTGTGGGGCAGTCCATTTACTTCAGTGAAAGAAATTAAGCAAAGAAGGAAACTTTCGTTCCCCATGTGTCTCCTATAATTGAATTGAGTGCTTGTTCCAGTCTCAGTCCTGCCTGCTTGGTTTCCATCTCCCAGTGCTCTGTTATCTCCCTTTTGACTTCTTCCTCTGTGTGTAACCTCTCAGAGTTTTGGTGTCCAAGATGTTTGCTTTTTGCAAGCATTCTCTCACTTTGGTACTTATGGCTGTCCCGCTGTTTGTTTTAAGACTCTGGGTTTTGCAGTGAAGCTTTGTTAGAGATTAATGTGCTGCCAAAATCATACCAGCTATTTCAATATTTTACAAGTGTGGATTTAATTACATAGTGTGTGTAAAGGAGAAATTTCAGTGCAGCGTAGATCTGCAGGCCTAAAGAAATCTCTGCAGAGGGAATGGTCCTTTTATGATATTCATACTTTAGTCACTGGTAGTAGTTCAGTTGCAGAAAAAGCCAGAGCTGCTGATTATTTTTTAAGTTGTCGAATTAATTAGTATGTTTTAAAACAGTTTACAGGCAAACTCTCAATCAAAGGTATGAGTGATTATGAAATACTGGGTTTTGCTGCATTTTCCATTCAACCCAAGATCTGCATCTTCCCATGGCAGTTTCTAAGGAAGCAAAAAAAGGAGACAGTCAAGATTGGCATGAGCTCTGTGCTGCCTAAATCCCTTCCATATAAGATACTCTTCTTCATCCCAAACTGGTTTTTTTATTTTTAATGCTGGTAATATGTCAGAATCTAATCTCTGTTCTCCAGAGTCAAATGGAAACCTGCCCAGAATACCTCTGATCTCAGGTTGCTATCAGGAAGTGCTTGCACTGTAGATCTGTACATCCAAATCTATAAAGTAACCAGTCATTTGAAATCCCTTGGAAGTTATTGTATGTATTGTCAATCCTTTACAGTTGAGTGGATCCAGGAAGGGGTTTTCATCCTCTGGTGAACATCTGAGTAGGTCAACTTAAAGAGAAGATGTGAATGAAGTTGTTTTCTCAGAACTGTGACGTTTGGGAGGAGTGTGATATTTCAGTTTAGGAATTCATGATAGAAGGAGATTCTAGTGGAGCACAGTGTGGCAAGAGGGAAGTCTCCTGTGGAGGAAAAGTGAGTGTCTTCCCATTAAAGGAGAGGTCAAGTGATGATGGGTAGAACCCGCTGGTATCCAGAGGCTGCCTGGCTGGTTGTTCCCTGCCTCCCCTGATTGGCCTTTCAAAATCTTTAGGTCTCAGAATAATACCCAATTCAGATCATATACCCAAACAAAGTGATTCTGCATCATTTTTGCTACCATAGTTTGAGTGCAGTGAAGGCTGAGAATTTGTATTAAAACAACTTAAATTAAAATTTTTCAGACAGTTTCCAAATGCAGAAATAGTGTTTGTGTACTCTTAGTTTATCCTTTGTTTTGCAGTCCTTAACTCTGGTCTTAAGTATAGGCATGTGTAACTACAGCAGCTGAGAAGATGCTGATGCTAGAAGTTACTGCCTTACCCTGGGCTGAATATATTGTGGGTGTTGTTTAGGCAGTTCAGTGAAGCATCGGATAGGTTATTTTTTGGTTTCCATAGTTGTCTGTATTTACCAGTGAAACTAAATCTGATAAAGATGCTTTTCAGAGACTTATCCAAGAATTGATGCCTTGTTGCCAAAGCACTGGAATATTAAAATGCATTTAGTGTTTTGCCTTTTGCCTTTCTTTTTTTTTTTTTTTTTTTTTTTTTTTTTTTTCTTTGGAAAATGAGGCAGTAATACAGTGTAAGAACATAGTACCCAAACTAGTCAGTCAATAAACTTATTAATTCATAAGAAAGTATAAATAAGTTATCTATAATAATATTTAGATACTTTACCTAATTTTGTTAATGAGTCTGTACTGTACCAGAATGTCTTCCTCTACTCAAATTTTTATATGCTAATTACTGAGAAGCTTTTCAATAATTTATTATCGTGACTGTATAAAGTGCAAAATCAAATTTTGCTTTTGTGCATCTCAAGAATATTAATGCAATAATAGCTCTGTTCTTGTGGGAAGAGTCACCAAACACAGCTTTGCTTTCTTCAGATGATCACAACAGGGCTGTGGAGCATAAAAGCGTTGGGAAAATCTGCTGTGGTAGTTGAGTGAGACCTGATGCTATGGTGAGGATTAGTTGGCAGCAGGAGGGCTGGAGGTGGTTCTGGAGAGGGGAGAGAAGCAGGTGACAGCAGAACATGCAGGGTGCAGCTGGCAAGATAAGTCCATGGGTTCTTTTGCAGCTCTTCTTGTCCAGCTGTTCACTAAAATATTCATCCTTTCAGTGATTCAAACAGGTTTTTCTCATACTAAAAGTGTCAACTTCTTTTTAACTGCAATTCAGAGATACTTTTGTTTTGTCAACTCTTACAGGTCTGTTGTTTCTAAATCTTATTTAAAGGCTTTTCTAGCCAGAAAAGTGGTGTCAGGAAGATGTGTGTTAGATACAGTTCTTTAAACCATAAAAAGTGAGATCAGGAAGGGAGGAGAACACAAACTTCAGCACCTCTGTCACCCACTCCAGCAGATAATCTCCAAGAGAAATGAGCTTTATCCAGGGTCTTTCACTGGTACTTCCTGCAGCCTGACTGTATTCTTGCTGCTAAAATGTGCTTAACTGTGTCAAGAGCTTTCTGATTTTAAAAAAAAAAAGTTATCTGCCAAGTGGTATTTTTTAAAGCTAAATCCCATTTCTACCAGCTCAGAAACTGAGAAGTTGCAGTGACTTAGCTAAACATTTTCATCATAGCAGCTTTCCAAAAACTATACTATGCAAATTAACCTGCTGATGCTTTTTAGATTTGCTGAATCCTTTAACTTTTACTCAGCTTTCACTTTGAAATCACAGGAGTGATGGAAATATTAAATATCTGTGATTTTCCTGCAGAGAGGGAAGTTCCCTGTCAATTACAAGAAGGTGAAAGGTAGCTACGCCAAAATTAATTACTTCAGAATCACAGATAGGTAAGTTATAGAAAGTGCCTAAGCTGAATTGTCAGGGTTAGATACAAAGAAATATGACTTATCAGGTACCAGGGCTCTTGTTAATTAAGTATCTTACCAAGAGTCTTACCTGTTCAAAAAAGATAGAAATAGGCAATTTTAATAGCAAATTTCATCTAGCCATTTGACATCTTGCTTAAAATGCTGCATTAGATTGAATGAACAGGGGACACATTAGTTGGATTAAAAATTCTTTCACTGAGAGGTCTTAAAGTATGTCACCCTTAAAATGTGTCAACAAGTGGGGTTGTATGTTGTTTCCCAATCAATAATTGTTTGTCTGAAGATCTGTGGTACTTTTTTAGCAATCTAGATGATGATGATATAGAATTTTTGCAGGTAAAGTTCAAAATCCTGGAGACTGACCATCAGTGCTGGAATCATCCAGATTGGGGGATGCTGCTGAGTTCCAGGCGAGATGCAGGAGCAGAGAATTAGGTTCATACCTAACCATCAAGAGGTTATGATATAGAAAAGTTTCAAGGTGCCTGTATACATGCATTTATGTGTGTGTCCATATATAAATTTATATAAAACTCAGCATAAAACTGTATTAACTTTATGTAGAAGCTCACACACAGAAAAGTCGAATGTTAGTAGTTCTTTATTCTGCATCCAAAGCCGTAAGAACAACTGAAAGCTGAATCAGAACAATTGTCTTTAATGGGCCACAGCATAGGCCATTAAACAGCCAAAATGTTCTGTGACATACTGGAATCACTGTGGCATGGAACTTTGAAATTACTGTTGAAGCCTTCAGATGTGTTTTAACCAAGTTACTGTGAAATCTCTGTGGCCTGTTTTCACAGGCAGTGGGATTTGAGGATCACAGTTTTTCCACCCTGAGTATTCTGTGATGCTGAATATTTGCTGGATGTTCTCATTGGTTGTTGGGTGTGTACCTACTTTAATGTGCTAAGCTTCATCTTCTCGAATTTCTGAAGTGTCTTTTTGAAAATTCCTCTAACTAAAGTGCTAACTCAAAGCATCAACTTTAATCTTAGTAAGTGTGATAACTTCTTATTACCAAGGCTACAGGACTGCTCTCTGGAATCATCTTGGCCCAGAGTTCCTGCTGCAGCAGGGAGCAGGGACATGAGTTCTCCCGAGCCCTCGCTGAGGTGTGCTGTAGTTTTGGAGACCTCAGTACTACATATGGGGTTTTGTCACAGAGCATTGTGAAATGCTACTCTCATAGCATGAGAAGCACATATCAGATGGACTTGCCTGGGTAGATGTGTGTTGCATGATTTCCCTCTACTAGGAGGACTTGGAAGTGGTGACCTAATCCATTTGATTGGGGTTTTGTGGTGGTGTCTGTCAAAATCTGGCCACTTATTTTGTTAAAACAGTGTGAGGATAATGCAGTCGAGAGATCAAAACCTACCACTTTTTTCTGTTTCTGCCCAGTTCAATGCATAGAAAGCCCTGATCCTTTAGGGTACATCAGGTAAATGACTCCAGGTGCTTGTGTGGGAAGTTGAGCTCTGACCAGTTAACATTTCTGACTTGGTGGGAGTTTGGCTCTGGGGTTTGGTTCATCTGTATGGATTGAATGAAGAGCTGTCACCTTTGCATAATGAGTGATAGTCTGGGTTTTTCAGTTGGTACAGTTCCTTAGTGCACCAACTCAAAGACTTTCAGCTGGGGTCCTGACTGCAGTCTCAGAAGTCTCTTTCCATTCTGTGGGGACCAATAAAAGAATTGAAATATGTTTCTGAAACAAAGAAATATGGCAAAATTTCGGTTGGTTTGGTGCAAAATAAGTGGTTATTTTATTATCTTTTTGGGTTTTTGTCTCTGCAGAGTTTACAGATGCTTCCTCAACAACGGAAAGCCATAGCAAAATTTAAGGAGCCAGCACACGCTTTAGCATTTCAACAGAAATTCCACAGGTAAATAATTAAGCGCTGCTGCCGCCTCAGTTCCTTCCCTCCCTTCAAAAGATAAAATCAGTCTCCTCTGCTCAATGTTTCATTAATCCAATCAAGCATCTATTTATTAGTGACCTTCAGAGAAACCTCCTTGCCTGTTCTCCACTCCCAGAATCGGTTTGAGTACCGTGTTTTTAACTTTCTCTAACCTTTTAACAGGCACATGATAGATCTGTCCCACATAAATGTGGCACTGATTGTTGAGTGATGTCTGCTGAGAGAAGCCCCAGCACTCACTGAGCCGTTCTGTGGAGCTACATGAGACACAGTGGCAAAACCATCGGGTTGTGAAACCTTTCAACTTAGTCTTTGGTTGCTCTGCTGAACTACAGAAAGCACGGAGATGTCCTCCAGAAGAGATGGGTTTGAGAGGATCTGCAAAGGTGGAATTTCTGTTTGGTTTCATCACATTCTGTTGTAACCACATGGAGTTAGAGATTAATTTTTTTTTTTCAAAATGCTTTCAATGCATGTAGACACTGTTCTTCAAGATCCTACTGTGTGACCACAGTGACTTGAGAGAGAACGTTTACAGCGAAAGATTGAAAAACTTTCTTCATAGCAAAGAATATTTGATAATGGTTGCTCTTATCTTCAGTGCGAGGTATTTGAATGAAAACTCATTTTTCTAAACAAAACACATTTAGTTGCATTGTATATCTGAGAGCACAGAAGGTATTCTTGCATAGATTTGAACGTGGTCTGTTTCACTGAATAGCAGTTTGCTGAGAAGCTTTGGAGGTGACACTGGAAAATTGTAGTTTCAATCTTTGTGAATAAGTCTGTCTTTGCATTTTTCTATTCCAACATAGACTTCCATCTTCTCTTTCCAAATCCAGTTATTCCATAAAACCCTGTGTAGGAATTACACTGCTGTATTTTCCCTTGGTTTTTAGAAACAGGGATCTTCACCCTTCAGCAGCATCGTGGGGTAGTGAACTCCAGGTTGTAATTAGGTTGTTTCGAATAACAAGGAAAAAGAAGTATTTGGTGGGTCACTCCAAAAATGTTACGCAGGAGGAGTGGTGCATTCCTGATAGTTCTTTTGGGCTAGTGTGTCATGGTTGCCTTATGCTTTATTTTGATTAGTTTTTTTCTTTGAGATTTATTTTGTGATTGATGCTGAACCATAAGAAACCCATAACTGAAAGGACTTGTTTTGATGTGCTGTTCCCAATACGTGTAGGACTATAAGGACATTGTAAATCTCTGATGAACATGTCAGATCCCAAAAATTCTTTGCAAACATTAAGAAGCTTTTATTTTACTCAAAGTGAAATTCATAATATTTCCTTTTGGTTAGAACCATCTAGATGGTGTTGCCAAAGGAACAATTTTTTCAGTTACTTCTGAATAAACTTATTAAAATGTCATCTTTATATTGGATTCCAGTTTTTATGAACATTTCCTTAGTTTTTAGACCATGAGCTTTTGCTTCATGCTTTATTTTAAGAATACTCTTAAGCATTCCACCTACTATTTGAAGGGGGGGCACTTACAGAAACCTTGTAGGTTTGTTACCTGAGTGACCGCAGAAGAACACTGTTGGTATGTAAAGAAAGAGCTATGAATGGGGTCCAAAATAGGTGTGCCAGGTGGAAAAGTTTGAGCTAAGCAAATTTATAGTACTGTAGATTTTAATTTTTTTAAAATTTTTTTTTGAGTTAGTGGTAACGAAGTCACAAATGCCTGATTGGCTTTCTTACACTTTTGGTCCAGATTTTCAATTAAGTATAAGTTACCAAAAATAATGATTGAATAAGTATTGTCAAAAGTCTTCTAGGTAAACCTGCTCTCTGTTCACTGTAATAACATGATACCTTTGGAAATACTGTGCTGGGGAAAACGATTGAGAGAATACCCTAAGTCCATTTACAACTTGATAACGAGACACAGTAATATGATGGGAAATTTTCATGAAAGTGAGGTTTACACCCAGCTGCGTCTTTCCCCATTTATGCATAATGCTTAATAACAGCCAACACAGCTACTATACATAAAGTGCTATTAGTGCTTCAGGGTAGACACAAGCCCAGGACAGAGCATGAGCTGCAGGCAGGAAGCGCCCGGTGGGACCCGACCCCGAAGACCTGCAAACCCCAAGCTGTTTAACTCCTCACACCATCAGCTCTAGGACCCTACACTGCCTCCCCAGGTTATGTAATTTTTATTCTTAAGAAGTAAGTGCTTTTCTTTAAAACAAGTCATTAAACAGTTACACTGTTAGGGAACAGCTTCTCTGCAATGAGAAGAATGGGAAGACATCTCGAAGTGGAGTGATAGCAGTGCGTGCCTGGAAATCTGGGTTAGATGCAAATGTCAGACAGGCCAGCAGCTGAGTTCAGCAGTAGGAACATCTGCAGTTGATCAGCTGTCCTGTCAGAAGCAAATCTTATTGGGGTTAGAGGGTTTCTTGGAGCCTAAGAATATGGGTTTGATTCAAAAGTCAAAGAAGTTTGGAGAAACACTCCTGCTTTGGGTTTTGAATCCATCCCAAAGAGGTTGAGGTTCAGCCAACTTAAGTTTTAAAAATTTTTATTCAGTGGGGTTTTATATTTTTTTTAATTCTTTTTTTGAGACAAATGTGTGGCTTTGGAATAAAGACATGAAATGGCCTCAGATCTATTTAAATGTAGGAGTGGCATAAGCAATGCCTGTTTAATGTCTAGATGCATCCTCTTTAACAGCAGTTGCAGTAGATTACTGCTTGTGCATAGGCAGGATATGGGTGGATTGCTGGGGTTTAATTTAGCTGCTTACTGCAGTACCTGGATATTTACTGTATGTAAACATACTATATGTATGTATGTCTGTATTTGTTCTATTATACACATACATACATACTCACACCCTCTGCTGTCACTGTGTCTCTCTAAAATCTTAAAAAAACTCAGTAGCAAAAGTAGCAGTTAGGTGAGTCATTTGTTAAAATGTTTGTGTTCTCTTAGTTCTCAAATCCTAAGTTAAAACTGGATCTCTTGGCATTGATCAGTTTGGATGATACAGCTCTTTTAGATCCATTTGTTGTCTCCTCCCAAAAAAACCCCAAAGAAAGTAGAGGTAAAGCTAGAAAGAAGTGTTCTTGCCGTGTTCTCTTCCAGCACATAGATAAATCTGAGCATCTTAAGTTAACTTTCTTGGAAGATCTGTTGCAACCATTATCTTGTTCTTTCTTTATCATGAACTCACAATATGATGCAAAATGGAAAGAAAAAAAGGCATTTAATGTAGTATGTAAATATTGACCTTTTAAAATTAAAATGTTACTCAAAGTGCTTACAGTCAACCACATCTTAGCTATTTGTTAGTTTTTTTGTGTTGTCTTATCCAAATTTAATGGATACAGTTCCATAAATGTTGATGTGTTTTTGTGTATATCTTCAAATTTTTATAAAGATGATAGTAAGTCAATACATATATCCTGATCTGTGTATTATTTGTTCAGTTTTTATTAGCATAATTTTATAATTATTTTAATAGGCAACTCCAGTAGGTGATTATATGAAGCCGGTTTGGTTTTTTCCCCAAATTATTTTGTTTCCATCTTGTAGCACTGGAAAATTCACTTTATAACTAATCATATTTTGCCTTGACTAAAAGATTGGATTACCCATATGATCTGTGGTATATTAGTAGAATGTTCTACTTCTGTTTTATTAAAAAAAAGCCCTAAGACAACTCTGTCCTTTAACTTTTGAGGGGAAATGCAGTGCACTGTCAGACCAAGGCCTGGGGTTTGTAGGTTTGTTCCATTGTGCTGTACAGGTACAAATTAGGTCTGTCGTGTAATGTTGTTCTCAAAAGTTTGGGATATTTTGGTTTTGCACGTAATTCTGGTTGGTCGTGTAGCACGTTCATCTCAATATTGGCAACTGGTGAGGCACATGTGCTGTGTGATGGAAGGATGTGCAGTGTTGGAAACGCTCGGGGTCGGTGGTGCTGGGCAGGAGGAGGAGGAGGAGGAGGAGGGCAGGTCTGCAGCATCTTCATAGCCAGAGAAGCTGCCACGCAAACGTTCATCTCTGAGCAGTGGCAGAGAATAAATTTAGGCAGGGATACTGCTCTCAGCCCTCATGTATCTCCAGGATGACTTTGGGATAGAAGGGTAAATACGAGCACCCACTCTGTATGATATCTTCAGATGCCTAGCTTATTCCCCTAGTTCAAATCTGAAGATTCACTTCGGATTTCCAAATTACTGTAAGAAAGTCCTTCTAGCCATTAAAATGCCAAGCAGACTGAGCCTTTTAATTCTTCCATGTTAGGTTTCCACTGGAAGGATATAGATGAGAATTAAAGGTTATGTCAGAATAACCTTGGGGGGTGGTATCTTCAAGGTTTTTCTTAGCATTAGCTACTTGGTATAAGAAAAAAACATTTGCTTGGTGCTGAATTTTTTAATCTTTTTTTTTAAATATGGTACCCTGTGTCTGTTTATCTTGAAATTATGCAATTTTCCTGGAAGCTGCTGTAGGCACTTCCTGTCACTGCACACAGTAACTGCATGTCTGTATGTGTGTGTGGGTGTGTTGCCCTTGTAGCTGGGGTGAGAGGGTGGGTGGGAGACTGAGGGGTTTCTTTTTTTGAGGGTTTTTTTTTGTTTTGATTTGGGTTTTTTTTTGTCTTGTCTACTTGAGAGGTACCCTAGATTTGTTCTCTGGCATAGTATTGTGTTGTGCTTGTCCTTCCTGTAGTACTGTGTCTGTGATACTCGAGTCATGATACTCAAAAATAGAAATCTGGCTTCACCTGTTTGCTGTCAAAAACACATTTTTGTTTGGAGACACACAAAACCTTTCTTTTTAAATGCATTTTTTTTATGCTTTTATTTTTTATATTTTTTTAGCAGCATGTTTGATGAGAAATTAAATGTAAAGGAAACAAATCTTGAATGGATTGCAGAAAGTTAGCTATATTATAAAGGTCATTTAGGGTAACATAGGGCTTTTGTTTCAATGTTACCTTAAATAATGCCTTATCCTCTAATTAATTCATAAACATAATACTTGAAAGTATTTTACCTTCAATTAGTATCAAATCCTAAGGATTTTCTGTAAGGTTTTTTTGTAACCTGGTTTTTAATCATGGAGATGACTTATTATCCACATGAGCACAGGGTCTTGTGTACAAAAACAGATTCATATTGGATCCCTGCGTATGCCAACTTCTGGTATAATATGGTTGGGAAGGATCATTTTGGTCTTTATAATGCTGCTTTTGGCAGGGTTGGGGTTTTTAATTTAAAAAAAAAAAAAAGAAAACAAAATTCTCCATTTTCTACTTCTCTGCATTTGTTGGTGGAAAGTGTGGTCCTTTTTGCACTAAAGAAAACCTCAAGGGGAAAGTTAATCGCATGGGGTCTTTTAGGTGCCTGTGTTGCTCTCTCCTTTCTTGGTTGGATGCACTGATTTTTCTAACTAACTGGAAATGGGCTTTATACAAACACTTTTTCAACAGGTTACATGGCTTTTATTAATGTAACAGCACTTGGGTTAAGTGATTTTTGCCATCTAAATTTTAAACAATATTACAGATTACAAATATTTTTGTAAAAGAACCTATGTACAGTTACATGTAGCTGTATTGCAATGTGTGTAGTCACTTGGAAGATCAGTTTGAAACACTGCTGTATTAATGTTATGTTTGTTCAGGATTTTCTTTGTGTGCATCTAATGGTTTTTAATATGCACTGTATTTTTTTCCTAGTGTCCCTTGGGCTGAGTTTGGAAGCCCTTAGAGTTTTACTTCTTTTTCTAGAATAACAAAACCATTTGTTTGCAGGTTTTCTTTTTCAGATGATGAAGCGTCTTTCAACAGTTTAACTTCTAATGGACAGAGATTTTCACTTACAGCAAAGACAAGATGCTAACACTCATTTATTCACAGCTGATCTTCTGTACCGTTGCATACAACTTTACTGATAAAAGTTCCCTTGGAATAAGTCAACTTTCTTTTTTCCTGTGGTACCCTTTGCCTCTACCCCATGCTTTACTTCATTTCCATCTCATTT